>NC_041396.2:66497666-66747666 GCF_900747795.2 Erpetoichthys calabaricus
TTTTTCCATATTCTGAGTGAGTGAAGCACAATTGAGGTATTAGTATATTGCCGATACCTCGCATTTATTGGGGCACAAAGCAGGGAATATAAAGAAGTACTGCAGGATTTTACTTCTATTGCGGACCAGGCCTGTGTATGTTCATCTATTTGTGTCCAGGTTTTTATAGCTTGTATGTTTGCTGCCCAGTAATAAAACTGAAAGTTAGGTAGAGCCATGCCACCTTCTGCCTTAGGCCTTTGTAGTGTCGCTCTTTGGATACATGGATGTTTTGAGTTCCAAATAAATGAGGTTATTGTTGAATCTAATTGCTTAAAAATTATTTATTGATGTGTATTGGAATGTTTTGAAATAAAAAAAGAAGCTTAGGAAGAATATTTATCTTAACAATGTTAATTCTTCCAGAAAGAGTGAGATGAAGGGTTGACCATCTATGCAAGTCTTGCTTAATTTTTTCCATACAGACGGTGAAATTTTGTTGATAAAGAGCTGTGTGTTTACTTGTGATGTTTACCCCTAGGTATTTAAACTGATCTGCAATGATAAAAGGTAGGGTGTCTAATCTAATATATGCTTGAGAATTCACTGGAAAGAGTACACTTTTATTCAGATTAATTCTGAGATCAGATGTCTTTTGAAATTCTGTAAGTGCTGTTAAGACTGCAGGCACAGAATTTTGTGGCTCTGATATATACAGTACCATATCATCTGCATATAGTGAATTTTCTGTTCCAGTACTTCTCTGATAATCCCATTTATCTGATCTGCATTTCGACAGTGAATCGCCAGTGGTTCAATGGCGATTGCAAATAGCAGTGGTGACAAGGGGCATCCTTGTCTGGTACCACGTTCTAGTTTAAAGTAGTCTGAACAAATGTTGTTAATACAAACTGAAGCTTCTGGATTGGTATACAGTATTTTGATCCATGCACAAATGTTCGGGCCAAACCCAAATTTCTCTAATGTAGTGAAGGTATTTCCAGTCAATCATGTCAAATGCTTTTTCTGCATCCAATGATAATAATATTTCTGGGGTGTTTGACTTTGTTGGTGAGTATATTACATTAAACAGGCGTCGAAGATTGGAGGATAAGTGTTGACCCTTGATAAATCCAGTTTGATCTTGTGATATTACCAAAGGCAGCACTTTCTCCATCCTTCAAGCTATGATTTTGAGAGTATCTTAACATCATTATTCAGAAGTGAAATTGGTCTGTATGATGCACATTGTAATAAGTCCTTATTTTGTTTAGGAAAGACGGTGATTAATGCTTGGCAAAAAGTTTGAGGTAGAATTTGATTGTCTCTAGCTCCTGTAAATGTTGCTAATAGGAGGGGAGCTAGCTAAGCAGAGAATTTCTTATAAAATTCTGCACGGTAGCCATCAGGGCCTGCTGCTTTCCCACTTTGAAGTGACTTTATAGCATCTAGTAATTCTGATAGCGCCAGAGGTTTATCCAGTTCCTCCGCATTAAAAGTATCTATTTGTGGTAACCTTAATGTATCCAGAAATGCATTAGACTGTGTGTTGTCTTCTTTAAACTCAGTAGAATATAAGGATTTATAGTAGTCTCTAAATGTGTGCATTATATTTTTATGGTCAATGATTTTGTCTCCGTTCGTGTTGGTGATTACTGGGATTGCATTGCGAACTTCTTGCTTGTGGATTTGTTGAGCTAAAACCTTATTAGCTTTCTCTCCGTGTTCATAGTAATGAGTTTCTTTAGTTGTCAAGAGGTTGAGTTCTGAATGCAGAGCTTGCCTTTTCCTATGTAGAGCCTCGCTTGGAAGCCTGGCATGTTCTTCATCTATTCTAGTAATTTCACTTTTTAGTTCTAATACTTTCTTGGTTTCTAATTTATTCCTGTGGGAAAGATATGAAATAATCTGTCCTCTTAAGAAGGCCTTTAGAGTTTCCCAGAGTATTCCTGCAGAAACCTCTGAGGATGTATTTGTCTCTAGGAAGAAACTGATTTGTTTGGATATAAATTCTGTACAGTTCTCGTCTGCTAATAGAAGCGGGTTAAGATGCCATCTACGAGGTGAGTGTGTGGGGCAAAGTGACTTTAGCTCCAAGATCAGAGGTGCATGGTCGGAAATAACAATAGCATCGTACTTGCAAGATTTAATCATAAGAAAGAAATTATTATCTATAAAGAAATAATCTATTATTGAGTAGCAATGATGTACTGGTGAGTAGAAAGAATATGTTCTTGAGTTTTGGTTTAGAAACCTCCAGGGTTCTGATAAGTTGTGGTCAGATACAAACTGTGTAATTATCTTTGCAGTGTTAGATGTCATCCCCCCTGTGACAGGAGTTCTATGTAAGAGTGGATTTAAAACACAATTAAAGTCCCCAGCCATTATAATTTTATGAGTGTTCACATTGGGGATGGATGCAAATACGTTTTGTATGAATTCCTTATCATAGACATTAGGTGCATAAACATTTATCAAAATCATTTTACAGTTAAATAAGTTGCCCATGACCATCATATATCTCCCTTCTGGATCAGATACTACATCTGATGCTACAAATGAGACTGTTCTATGTATGAGAATTCCCACACCTCTAGTTTTCTTTGTAAAGCTAGAATGGAACATTTGGTCAGCCCAGTCCTTTTGCAGATAGAACTGATCCTTGCTTAGTAAGCGGGTCTCCTGTAAAAATACTATTTTAGCGTTTAAACCTGTTAGGTGAGAGAGTACTTTCTTTCTCTTTAATTCGTGATTCAGACCTTTAACATTCCACCTCACAAAGTTAACTGTCCCATCATGGACATTTTGATTCATTTTATAGTCTTAACTGGAAATGAGACAGCTTTAACCTTAATTTCCTATTTACCCAAGAGTTATTGCCATGCAGCCTATTGTTACGTTGGTAGTATAATTATAAGGATTAAAGGGATAGATTAGATATAGCCTGCTCTCTTTCTCTCCCCCCCCCTTATCCCCCCACCCCCCCATTTTGCCTCCCCACGTGAGGCTAGACCCCACTTCACAAAGTCTCGGTCCTCTGACATATCTAGTGACAGAGCACATCCAAAGCAAAACAAGCCCCCACGCAGCGGTGTTTTAGGATTAAAAAGTATAGATATCTATTGCCAATATAGTCTAAATACTATATGCCTAAAATATAATCATTACGAAACTATGATTATATATAATCATTAACAAACTATAAGCATAAAATATATAATATTATTAAATTTACTTGAGGATGTACTTCTTTTCTGTGCTATGTCCCTTTAAATGGAGAGGAATGTGCAGTTGCAAATTGTTAATTGAGAAAAGGTGAGACATTAACTACTAGCATTCCACTGTTAACAGGTATTCAGACGGCCAGCTGAGCAAACTGAGAAGAAACATGAAACAACAGCAAGACTAGCTGTGTATCAGTTAAATTAGTATTATCGTCTCCTCTTAGTACTGCACTACATAGTCTGGTCTTGATCTGTAGCTAGAATGGTAGTATCTCAGGTACACTGCAACTGACCCAGAAAGTCTTTTTTTTATATTATTATGTTTATTTATTATATTTTATACCAAGTGTACAAAAAGGCTCTTTTTAATATTTTAAAGCACCTGTAACTTCTGTTTTCACACAGCCTTATTGCTATATGCACTGCAGAATATCCTTGAGGCACGAGAAAAAGCTGTCATTCTAATATATCCTATCTGATATGTTGAAGACTTATAATCTCATTAAGTTACTGGCAGATATGATAAAGTGTTGAAAACAGAGGCAATATAAACAGCCTTGGGCACTGATGGTAAGCTGTCAAAATTATTATACAAGTTGCATTGTTTTTCCTCTTGCGTGGGTGTCTTCCCCGCATTTACTTTTAGGTATGGCTCACAGCCTATTCCTGATGGATGTGGAGGTACACAAGAAAGGTGCAAGTATAACAATATTCTTGTAATATTAAAGACACTGCTCCTTTAGAACTTTTCAATTCCTAAGACCTTTCATTTTTGTTAATATGCTGTGTGTTGTGTCACTTGCTGCCAAAGCCGCTATAAAATGTGAAGATAGGTTAGTGACTACACAAATATTACTACATACATTAGTTAAAAATACTGAACAACTTTTGCATTTTCTTAGAGAAATTAAATTTGGGAAAGAGAACCAAAGAAAGAATAAGGGAGTTCTGTGCTTAGCTCTTGCTTTTGCCAAATCAGTATGAAGGCAAAATACTTGTAGTGTGAATGAACCAGATTAAAGATCACAACAGAAGAGTCACGTGCAATGGCTTTCCATAAATAGTGGTCATTTCTTGTCAGGTGTGGATGATTTCTGTTAGAAATATAAAGAACTGGATTTTGTTTGGATTTTTTGGGTCATTATGCCCTGTCAGTATTGTGTGGAAGTCATAGCCACTACTAATGATTTGTAAAAATATGGCTGCAGATTTTATTTTAAAATAATAAGACTACATGGTACTGAATGTTCCATTTAACAGGGGTTCACTTTCAAGATCCCAAGTCTATACTATTGTGGACTTCAAGAAGCCTTATGCCCATCTACCTTGCTGTTTTATTTTATCCAGCTGTTGTATTTGGAAAGCAAAGATTATTTTCTCATTTTTATATTGCCAAATTAATTTAAGATTCTTTTAGCACAACTCCAAAGGTGTGTCTTGCTTCACCTTCTGTTTGTGATTATCGTTGACAGGCTTGGAAACCATTCATTTTGTTGACTTTGAGGGTCCTTGCAAATGATTTTCTGCCTTTGATGTGATCTGACCTGTCATCTCCATCATGCAATGGAGTGTCTCGGTGCAAAATGTAACACAATTAGTCTATGAGCGAAGCAAACATATGCCAAAAAATGTCAACATATGTTCACGAATCAGCAGGTAATAGTCGTACGAAGATCCTAACACTATTTATTAGGAGTCATTTGGTGATTCTTAAGCTCTGAGACTTTTGCATCTGACTTGACTTCAGCTGCCTCGGTGGGGGATGAGTGAGAAGGCTGCTTGCTTGTGCTGATTGACACATTTGCAAAACAAAGACGCTGCTGACAAGTGGTGAGGAAATTTGAGGTGGCTAGCATTACGATTATTGTTGTAGGCTTCAGGGATTCTAGTGTTAGCAACATTTTTGGATAAAAATACTACAACACTGATAAATCGAAAACTCTGCATTGTCAGATATGCCCTAAAAGTACATTTTCTGATACTTTAATATGTAAAAATTACATTTTCTTACATACTTTCTACAAAAGTGTGATTCACAATGAGTGTTTGGGAATCATTTCTCTTGAGGTACTGTACATTTCTTATATTGTTTACAATACAGAGAAAAATGTAAGGTTTTGCCTAAGAAATAAAAAGAGTCAGACTGGCCTAGTTCATGTTCAGATAATCCGTTAAAGTCACAAAGAGAACGGTCACAAAATAAAAGAGCTGAGAATGCAAACCAAAAAGTACTTGATAATAGAAATTCAAGAAAATATACTTTTGATTAGTGATTTGGCTACAGGTTCAGTGTTACAGAAAAAGCCATCACTGCTTAAACTGATCACTTTCATATTATTCATGCTGAAAGACATATTATCTGTGTGAAATAAGAAACATAATAATAATAATAATAACTGAAATTGCCTTTGTCATGTATCTTTGCATATGATACTTGTCTTTTTTCTCAAGTATCAGATAATTCTTGTGGACCATCCCTTTTTCTGGCAATACAATAATACAAAATTGACATGAAAAATTTTATTCAAATTGAAAACTCTCTGCTCCTCACATTCCAGAGAATCATTGACAGCCATAGATTGAGCTCATGATATAGTAAGCTTTAGCAGTGACATCTCAAAACAACAAAGAACTTTCAGAGACTTTGCCAAGGGTAATTTTCAAGTTACTGGGCACACCTGCAGGGTTATCTTATATGGACTTATGAAATGGGTGGGTATCTTCTTGGATGAGTCTCAATGTCTTAAATATCTTTCCTCTATGAAAAACTACTAAGGAATTGAACGTTAGCAATTAACAAGTATTTAATAAGTGTTATCATGCCTCATAATAGTTTCATATAATGTAACCCACACTATTTGTCAATTTCGTTGCTGAATGACTTTTGAATAGCCTTTTATATTAATGTAACGTCTATATTCCTAAAATTCAAAGCATTTATCCAAGACAACTCTTTTTACCAAACGTAAAAAAAGAGCTACTATTTAAATAATAAAAATAAATGTAAATAAATAAAAATGAGATGTAAATGCTAATTCACTCTTTATATTTAGATGTTTCAATCTGGAAAACCTCTAGATGTAATTCCAGCACGTGTGGAAAACCCTCTAGAAACTAGACACAAATCCCAAGGCCTTGTTTTGCAGTCTGTATTAATGAACCTGTAATTTTAATGTTTGCACCTTTTGTGCATTTGGATTGGCATTGACACAGTTTGTAACATTTTAGCTCTATTCCAGTTGCTTCATCACGGTGCTGTTTTGCAGTGCTTGTTTGTTGTGAAAGCTGTTGTTTTGTGCCGTTTTGCTGATTGTAATATCCAGGTTTCTTTATAAATAAGACATTCTTTGCCATTAATGTGATAAGACGGCGGTGTAATGTTTGTCGTCAGAAAATGACCTTTATTTAAGGACAAATGTGTGCAATGCAAATGATCAATGAATTGGATAAAAACTTAAAAACAAACTTTAGTTTCTGTGTTAGGGGCAAAGACAATAGCTAGTTACAAGCTTCTTGCAGCATTTATTTTGATCACAATTCTGAGTCCACATTGCTCAGGTCTTTATGTTTTTTTGGTACATGGCTCATGACTGTGCATTTGACCTCAATTCTGTCTGCTCCTTCCAGATGCATTCACTTTAGTTGCACCTTTTTGTGTTAGCCAACAGGCACTTTTCCTTCTTGATCTCCTTTAGTGGAGAGGAAGCTAGAAGTGCTTCCACAAAGATTTAACGCAATGTTTTTTGATTTTTAAAATTTTGATATATTTTGTTAATACCCGATGGGAAATTGCCTTTTTGCTTCACCTTTGACAGTCAATTTTCTGTCTCACCTTGATTTAATTTCCCAGTCGCGACAGATGATCAGAACACCATGATATTAGAAAGTATTACCAATATAAATTAATTACTCAGCTGCATATATGAAATGACTGGCTATTGGAAATCAGTCTACAGCTGCTAAATCTGATTTTATAATTAATATATACTCTGTAATGTCATACATTGCCAGATAAGGAATTTAAGGAACATGCAATGAACACATCCAAAGAGCAGGCTAATAGTTGCACAAAATGTCTTGCATATAAATGTATATCTTTTCTCACGGTAGGCCATTAAAATGTCTCTTGAGTATTGTTGATTTCCTCAAATACCCAAATGCCCACAACCTCAGAATTTTGTCAGTAGCTTAAAACATACATTGGAGCCACTCCTAAAACAAAAAAGAAACCTCTAGAAGTCTAGAATGAATACATTTCCTATATTGAGCACATCCTAAAATGTCCTCTTGAGTATGAACCACTACAATATGTCTTTTGATAAAATAGCTGCTGCATCTTTCACAGTTATTTTACCATTAAATTATAGTTAAACTGTTCTTTTCTCTAAATCTATCCATTTTCCTGATCAGAGATGTGGGGAAGCTGTAGCCTATCCCTGCAAGTATGAATAATCCAAAATGACTGAAGAACATCCCCATTCATCTTGTCATCTTTAGTTATTTTAAGATGCTTGCACTCAGTGACCTTTAGTACTAATCAATTTTGACTACCCACATCACAATTTCTCTATTCAAAATTAGTATCTGGTAAACTCTCCAACAGAGAAATACTCCAATAACTATGATCAAGTTTAGATTTTAAGGAAACATTAGGATATCTCAAAGCTGATTTATATCTTGAATAATCTTGAAGGTCAATAGATGATTAACTTATAAAAGTAACATCATAAAAATGAAAAAGGTTGTCATACTTGCTAATGCATTAAACCGTATGAATGTATATAGGAAATGCGGCAATCTCAGTCCACTATCTTCAATGAAAACCATACCATACCGGGCCATCAAAGATAAGAGTATACTGTATACTACTATTTTGCATCTTCAGGTGCTCTATTAAAATTGATGGATTAGTAACTTTGAACTTTACAGTAGAAGTGTTAAAGGCATCGCAACATGTTGATAAACCTACTATTGCACAAACTAATTGTACTATTTGTAATTATACCGTGTCATATAAAAGCTGGTGGGAACTCATAATGCACAAGGCAATATCCATATAAGCTATAAAGAAAATGATAATGGAAGATCTCAGTACTTTACTTTCAAAGGGAAAATAAGTTGGTAACAGGACTGGCCAGCAAAGCACCTGAAAAGTTCAAATATTATTGAACCAATCAATTTTAATTAATAGGAGGCTTTTCAGTTATTTATGTCCAAAACTACTTGAAAATAATGATTTAAATGCCAGAAAAATAACACAAAAAAAGATTCTGTGATACAGTAATATGGTTCCATGCATATAAATACCTGATTCTTATTGAGCATTCATTAATGAATTTTTGGAATATGTTATTTTCATATTCCGTTTTTTCAAATGAACATGTGATATGTGAGGTGTTTATTTGAATGCCACATAAAGTGTGTGTGTGGGTGAGTGCCCTGCAATGAACTGGCACTCTGTCCAGGGTTGGTTTTGTCTAAATACTGTGGTGTCCTAAATTGGCTAATATTGGTCCAAAAAACAGATAGTTTTGTTGTTATTTACATTTACAGTCATATTATTTGAACAAGTTTAATATTTTAATACATTTTTAACATGCACCTTTGTTCCTTGACCTTTGAATGTCAACACACAGTGTTTACTTTTTATCATTCAAGAAATAAGTTCAGAGATCCATTTTTACTCTACAGTTTAAACAAAATTCACAATCTAGAGTCAAAGGACTGTCATTAGGTTACCTATGGAAATCCTTCAGTTTACAGCATTCCAATGTCCTTTAAAACTAATGCAAGGTGAATTGGCGGGAGAGTTACACCCTTCTAAATTGCTCACAGTCAGTGAAAAAAAATCACATGTATTATTCCTTTTGTGCATCTAATCACAACAAGTAAGCTGTATATACATTTTTTCTGGTTGAAACAAATCTGATTCTATAAAGTCCAAGATATAGTTAAAATGTTCAATGGCATGTTTGAAAACTCTGTAGTTTAATATTTTTTTCTGAGCATTGATTGAATTATATACACGTCCCTTTCTAATCAGAATGTTCTCATCCAAATCATTTATTCCAAAAGAGGAGTCTACACAAGGGTTTTCTACTCTGAATGAATGCTTGTTTTGTATAATAATGAAATATTAGTGTGCATGTAAACACGGCTATTGATTGATTGCTATACTTCAACATCTCCCTTTCATTTAGTTAATTGCTTGCATGAATGTCAAATCGCACATTTTCTGTAGCCTACTGAAGCAGTTTTCTCTAATGTCCTTATTATGAGAGCAGATTATGAACATTATAAAAAGCACATACAGAAGGAGCAGCAACAGACGATTTCTGCACTGATATTATTTTTATATTAATGTTTATGTATTTCTTTATTTGGTCTTCATTGTCCTTCTTGGGATGCACTAATCAAATCCTCTACTTACTACTACTACTACCACCCTCTCATAGGCAGAGGTTGTATTATTATAATAGATTCACTTCTATGTTAACATCACTTTCTTAGAATAAACTACTGCTCTTAGAGTATTTTCTCAGTGACTTTCTATGTAGGGTGACAACAAATTATGCCACAAAGTACACCCAGCTTCACTGTAGCTTAAACTGCACAAAGTCTTCTTCTTCTTCTTTTGGCTGCTCCTGTTAGGGGTTGCCACAGCGGATCGTCTTCTTCCATATCTTTCTGTCCTCTGCATCTTGTTCTGTTACACCCATCACCTGCATGTCCTCTCTCACCACATCCATAAACCTCCTCTTAGGCCTTCCTCTTTTCCTCTTCCCTGGCAGCTCTATTCTTAACATTCTTTGGCCAATATACTCAGCATCTCTCCTCTGCACATGTCCAAGCCAACGCAATCTCGCCTCTCTGACTTTGTCTTCCAACCATCCAACTTGAGCTGACCCTCTAATGTACTCATTTCTAATCCTATCCATCCTCGTCACACCCAGTGCAAATCTTAACATCTTTAACTCTGCTACTTCCAGCTCTGTCTCCTACTTTCTGGTAAGTGCCACTGTCTCCAACCCATATAACATAGCTGGTCTCACTACATTCCTGTAGACCTTCCCTTTCACTCTTGCTGATATCCATCTGTCACAAATTACTCCTGACAGTCTTCTACACCCATTCCACCCTGCCTGCACTCTCTTTTTTACCTCTCTTCCACAATTCCCATTACTCTGTACTGTTGTGCTTAAACTGCACAAAGTATTGTAATTAATCAAGCTCAAGTTTATTGTACATCGTGTATTTAGTACAATGAAATTTATACTCGCATGTCTCCTGAGAGCAGTGACAATAATATAACACCAAAAGACACATTCATACACATAAATATACAGTATGTAGTATTTGCAAGTATTAGTTTAAACTGTGAAGAGTGACTGAATGACTACTACTACAGTGTTTGTTTCCTAAGCCAGAAAGTGTTGTGCATGTCCTGAGCAGAAGACCGCTGGGTGCCAGTCATATTGTGTGCCACCTTCACAGTCATCTGCAGTGCCTTACAATCTGGAGCTGAGCAGGTGCCATACCAGGATGTGGTGCAGCCAGTGAGTAAAGAATCCATTGTGAACCTGTAGATGTTAGTGAGAACAAATACAGAATAGAAAGTAAGCAGAAAGTTAATGAAGATAAAGTGATGTCATGTTCAGTATTGGCACTTGATAGAAGACACAGATTGACTGGCACCCTGGCCAGGAAAAGAAGGAGATGGATTGACTGGCATCCCGACTGGGTTGGTTAGTGGTATTTCTCCTGGTCAAGAGGTTATTATGAGGGAAGGACAGAGGGAGCTATGTGTTTCCCCAGTACACTGGTTTGCAGTATAGCTCCCATTTGGACACCTGCAGGCCTGCACAGGATGTATAGTTTTGCTGGGCAGCATTTTTGGAGCCCTTGGGTGCCTATATGGGGAGCAGCTCAGAGCAGGCTCCCCAGTTACAGAGAGGTTCCACCAGACCTGCAATTGCTTCCTGGTGGCAGTCTTGTTGCACTGGAAGTTATCCAGGGTTCGGGTTGAAAAGCAGCTGGTCCGCCTCACCTGCAGGATCAGATTCGCGAGGAGGTGAACAAGAGTTGTTTGGAGAAGAGTGGAGGTGGAAAAAGAAAGAAAAGGAATTGTGACTGGGATACAATAAAAACCTGTGAAAGGTATTTTGTTTAATAAAGATATCTAATGTTGAACCAATGAATGTGTGGTTTGGTTGTGTCTAGGTTATGCGCTTCCTACAGGCTACAGCATATGTATTTCTATAGATTCATACTGCTGAACTACTTGGATTTAACAGTATCATATGGATATTTCCATATTGTATTTAACATAGACTGACAAGATTTTCAAACTCTCAAAATGGAACACAAATTATTAATCAAGTGATCAAGTCTGGGTCAACAATTAACTTAGGCATGTATTTAAAATGAATAGCAGGGAGTTTCATGCACATTTATTGAATAATCAGACTGTTAAAATTGGGACATTTTGTTTTATTCCAATTATTACACAGGACATAATGCATAAAAATTGAACTGTCCCAGAAAAAATGGGACTTCTGGTCAGCCTAGTTTAGGGTGTTTCTAATCTGGGACTACTGAACCTCACTGTCAAAAAGTGAGGATGTGCCAGTTTGCTGATCTGAAAGTCATGGTTTACCAAGACCAGAAAACAATTACGAAATTTTGAATTTTTATGAAGGATCTATAAAAATGACAAGTATGATAATGAACAATGACCCAATGTAAAATTCCATCTCACATAACATAAAACCAGCTCTTGTTGAGAGATGCCATCAGTTGAACAGATTAGCTCTAAGATTCTAAGCTTTTCATTATTGCAATGCATTTAAAAATATTACACTGACATAACAGTTAAGGTTTTGCGATGGTTTGTAGTTAGCACTTGATCATTTATAGGCTTAATTCCTTTGCAGATTAATCACAGTCTATTTTTTAATGTGCTAAGGTTTCTAGCTGTATCAGTTAAATCTAATTTTCAATGTTTATTTTGAAGTTTGGTTAACGTAATGTAACAATCTAAGCTCAAAGTGAGGACACCGTAAGAACAACTGGGGGAATGCAATACTCATAGATATGTAGCCTGGAATAAATTTTAGGAATGTTATGTAACTGCCAGGGTTTCTTCTCTGGCTTATGAATATTTTTCTTTTTATTATTTTTGAATTATTGTTTTTCATGTGTTTAGATAAATTTTGTTAATATTGTTTTATTTAAATATAGTAATTTTATATTGTGTATATTTATCTTGTGGATATCTTCTGTGTACCCTACATATTCTGGTGAAAGAAATGAATTCCCTCAGAGTGTCTTTGAGTGTTGTCAAGTACAGATTTCAATTGTACGCATTGTCTCGCTTTTTATGGTTTATTAGATCCTTGCTTGGTTAATTGGATTCTGATTACTAGATTATGGACTGTACTAATTTGATTTGGACTGCCTTTTTAGGCAAATGTTTTTACCTTATTTTTCCTTTTTATCATTTTTTGTTTTCTTTTGATCTATTGGAATTAAATCCTTCATTTATAAAAATTCTTTGTTTCACTTGTACCTCAAGCCACAGGTTTTTCAGTTTCATCTCCTGTCAAGGGGTATTTTTATACATTTTCAACATTTTAAATATTTTTTTTGAACTTTAAGCCTGACCCCCATCTTGGACATGTGCATACCAAAGCTTGCCTGTGAAGTTTGGAGTCAGGCTTCCTGGGATAGAGATAGATCAGTGAAGGCTCTGACCTGGATTGTGGTTCATTTTGGAGGCCTAGCACCCTTTTCACCATGTTTGTGTCATTTATTCCTAACAAGCAGGTAATGACAAAGTACCTGAATCATAACTCTGTCTATGATATGTTGGAACTGTCAAACATTTATTTCAGGGGGTTTTAAACTTATATTCCTACCAACAGCTATGTCTATCTTCATAATGTTTAGTATGAGAAAGTAATTTTATGGGCTAATGAAACTGACAAAGATAAACAACCCTTTAATTTAACTTTGAGTTTTGACCTCTATGAAAGTGTAAAGACTGTTGGTAAAGTACATTAGAGGACATTTCATGAAATTACTTTGCCAATGAGCTGTTCACATTTTATTTTGCAAAGAAAAATAGTGTAGAGAAATGATAGAACTCAAGTAAATTGCTAACTAATGCACTTAAGCTAACATAGAGAGGAAAGGTGACATGTTTCTGAAGTTTCACCACACAACTCAGAGAAGAATCTCCACCAGATCACTGGAAGTAAAGTATCAGATTGAATGCAGTCATGTTTTGCTAATCGATGGCTTTGAATTTTGTTGGTTGCTTTGATCACATGCGGATTGATTTGTCTTGGTAAATTCTTAATGTCAGCTCACAATACAGAATAAAATAATGCTTCTGATGTAATCACCTTTATGACATCTTTATTAGTTTTATTCTGGATTCAAACAAATTTGGCATTAGACTTGTGATAATAGCACACATTAATCTGATTGAAAACAAAGGTGTAAAAGTGAAATTCTGGGGAAATATTTCATGTTGAAGATTGCATGTTCCAAAGTGTATACTGTGATCATGAAATCCAGGTGTTTTTAAAATGTCGGTGATGTAGGAAGAGGAGCCTTTATTTGTAAGGCCCTAATCTCTTCAAAGATCTGCCGATAATATGAGGGAGTCCTTGTTGGTCCTGACATTTAAACCAAGGCTGAATGGCCTGATGTTACCTTTGGATAGTGTTTCTTCTTAAATGAATACTTTTTAAATGCGTTACTTATGCCATGTGTTTTGTAATGATGACCAAGAAAGATTTTTTCATGTCATGTTTTCTTGGAGGATGTAGGTAAAAAAGTTTATCATGTAATACAGTATAAGCCATTGGTGACCAATGAATGATGTTCAGTGGAAAAAGATGTTAAAATGTCCATGGAAAAATGAAACTTTTTAACCGTGTTGCAAAACCCACATGTCTGTTATCCAGCCATTTGCTCACAACATGCAAAAATATGAAATATTCAAATATTGTTAAAATAACACTTCCTAAAAAACAGTAAACACAGTTTTTACCAAGCACTGAGTTTTTGAGTTGAAGACAGGACTCTTGACCAATGAATGAGGGGGATTGGCGGATCTTCAATTCAAAACCTCAATGAACATTGGTCATCAATGGCTTCTATTATATTATAAACCTTTTTCCCTTCATTTTCCATGAAAACATAAGATTGATTTTTTTTTTCAGTCATCACTAAAAAAGACATGGGGTAAGTAACAAAAAAAAATCTAAATTTTGAGTGGTGTATTCCTTTAAATTCCAAAAAGTTTTTTTGTTTATTCCCTGATATGCTTGCTTAAGGAAACATTCCTGAGACAAATGAGAGAAAGAAGTAAACACAGGAGATAAGTGCTTTATTTTATTTTGAAAATTTGTTTTAGGAGAATTGTTCCAAAAAAAGCTAGTAATAGCCATGTAAATTCCAAGTCTGAATCCAAGGTCATCACTATTTCAATCACCCTTTTTCTTTTTTATAACAATATTACAGTAAAGATAAAGCTAATAATCTGTATCAACTGTGTTTTCTACTGAACATGCTGTGGCCTTTTGAACTGTTATGTGTTTATAATAAAGCATCAAGCTACGTGTTTAAAAATGTGTACAATTTCTACTTTCAGGCTTAGCAGCTCCCTGCTAAAAAGAAAACATATTTTTAATTTCTAATTGGTGATTCCTATATGAGTGTGAAGGTGAGTTTGTGTAGGAGTGGACTCTTTGATGGAAGTCTCCCACACACTGGTTCATGCTTTCCACCTGATACTTCTGGGAGTGGCTGTCACCCATGACAACCTGAATCAGACGAAGTGTGTTTAAGAATGTTACGTTTATGTTTTGTTAATTTAAATACTAATCTTGGACATTACACTGAATGTCTTTATTGGCCACCTACATTCATGTATGGTATGCTTATCATAGCTCCTATTCTTTTGTCTTTCTTTCATAAAATGTTGTGTTTTGCATGTTTCTTCCACATACAGTATATTATCTACTATGTACGTGTGATTATAAATTATACTTGCGGCTACATTTACATTTTTAACTTGTAAGCTGTATGTTTAAATTTGATAGAAATAGGCTGCTTCCCATTAACATTCACATTTCTCTGCATGGCTTGACTATCTTAATCAATTAGACTTTTGGTATTTCAGTTTTTTAATTGTGCAAGAAAAAACAATATAGCATTTAGGTTAATTTGTGAAGTAGCTTGCTGAATCTAGCTCTATTTAGTAATATGGTCATCCTACAAATGGGAGGAGGAAGTGTTTTTAAAATGTTTCTATTAGACAAGTGCCTTTGCTACAGCCAGAGACTAACGGGAACACACTATCTTCACAACTGCAGTAAATTAGTCCTCCTGTGAAACAAAGAAGCAATTTCTTCACAACTTCAGCCCCAGGGAAAGCTGCATGTTTCATAATAAAGATGACCTGCTGAAGCTCATTATAAAACTGAACTGCTGCCCTTATCACATGTGCAGCCCATTAAAATAAAAGGCTTTTTTAAAATAGGCTACAGCCAGCAGTGAAATTGCACAAAAGAAAATGCATTTAGTTTTTTTTTCCCCAGTGGTTTTCCACTTTCAATTATTAGCAAGACACCTGTGAAATATGAAATAGAAAAAACAAATAGTCATGGCATACTTTGGAGCATATGGTTCAATTTGATCATTCTAACCTAATGACGCTATTCTGATAAAATAAACAAATAATTATTACATCTAATATGTTGAAAATATTAAAATGAACATTGTGATTTCATCTATTAACTAACCCAGCCATGAACATGAAACTGATTTCTTTTGGCAGATTAAATATCTTTTTTTGATAAAGTGTAGGTGGAATGAAATGACAGTTGACCCACCTGTAGAACACGTGTGTCTGGCTGATGAGCTAATAAACAAGGGCTTGTTTGATGCCTTGCCTATAGTACTTGTAAAGTTAGAAGCTTCAGCTTTCTGTCACAATTTCAATTTCACTACACAGCTTTCAGAACAAATTTATACACCACGACTTCAATGGAAAATCTTTGTTGAGGCCTGAGGGAAGTCACAATAACATTAAAATGTACGAATGCTACTGCAACAATTTCTTCATGTTCTTCCTTTACATCTTTTCCCACTTCTATGTGGGGGCAATGTGCTTGATCAACCTTTTCCAAACAGCTCGGTCCTGTACTTCCTTGCCAGTGTGACAGACCGGCAGCTCAAGTCGGGACACCCAAAGAATGGAAGGCTGGGGGAAGGCAGCTACTTTGGGACACTGCCTCCCCCAAGACACTAGATGGCAACTTCACTGCAGCATACCCATTTCCCAGATTCCTACAGGGCACCATGGGATCTGGAGTTCAGCTTCACAGCCCTGCTGGGTACTATAGGTACCGCCAAGAGATGCTGGAGGGGAACCTGGGAGTTTTTACTGCCTGCATAGCCCAGAAGTACTCCAAAGTCAAGGGGGCTGAAGAAAATGCAAGTTCCCCATCTGACCCAGAAGTACTTCTGTCCTTCTGTCCCTGTGACTTGCCAGCACTTCCTGGTCAAGGACTATTTAAAGGACTGCTGGAAAACCCAGCAAGTGAACCAGAGTCGGGAGGAGGTGGAAAACTCTTGCTGGGAGGTGTGAAGGAGAGAGAATTATTACTGAGAATCGTGCTTGTTTAGTTGCCTGTTTATTGTGGCTATGGTGCTTGAAGACACTATTTGGAGAAGAAAAGAATTAAAAATACTTCTCATTGCTTTTACCCTGTTTTCTGTGCGTATGTCTGTTGGGATTAAAGGGGCAACAGCAACCCCTAAAGTCCACACCAGTAAAGCCGTTTTAACTTCAGATACTCTTTTAAATTATCCTCCCACCTTGACTTTAGTCTCCATTGTTTTGTCTTCTCTTGTACTTCTATCCTGGGCTACCACTGATCCTAGATCTTTAAATATATCCACTCTTTTCAATAGCTCCCCCTGCAGGATAACTTCTGAATATTGATCATCATTAAAAATCATATAGAGGCATACAAATATTGTAGATTCAGATAGTGCTGCACGTAAATAAGTAGCCATTTTATTTTGTGCCTGGAAAGTGCCTGCTAACTGCTGTGCTTATGTGTTTTGATGAAAAAATGGAGTATGTTCCTATCCTTGATCCCTTCTCTTTACTTTTTCAACCCTGATCCTCCCAGAGCCAAACTCATCACTGCTGTCATGATGACTATCGACCCATAGCCTGAAATGCTTGTTGAGGAGAGGATTCACTTATTTGTCAAAGAACATGTCCGATTGTTAACAAATCCTGTTCACTTCCTCCCACTCCTTAAAAAACTTGTACAAAATGCAGTAAACTGTAATTAGTAAAAAACACATGGGAAATATTAGGCTTCAGATACATAAATTAATTGGTTCACACCCAAGCCTCGCAGTGTTAAATCTGAAAGGAGCCTTCACAGGAGCTGTTCATCACTAAAGGCCCAATTTACGTTACCACTCTAATGCAATCTGATTCCTGATTTTTCCACATATCTGACACAGATTGGATTTGAGTGTACACCCAAAATTACATGGTATCCCATTTTTGGAGATCTGATACTGGTCTCTTTTGTGTGGTACTGAATTGCAAATTCAGTACTGATCACTGAAAGATGTGGCTTGATTATGTCACATCATGCATCACATTAAAAGTGTTATGGAAAATGAAGCAAACAGTCAGTAATGCAATGAAAAAACATTTTTAATAAATTTATGTAGTGATAAAGCTACTCACTATATTTAGAAAATAAGCACTGCTTCTAAAACATCAAAAATCTGATATGTGCAGGGATCTATCTTTGAAACTTACATATGTCACTATATCACAATGCATGCAGAGCACGTTCATTCCACATAAGATGAATCTGTATGTAATCTGTCACATTCAAACCATGTAAAGTAAACTCCAGAGACATTGCATCAGCTTTCTTGAACAATTCCGATTTGGGCGTAAACATAGCTCAAGAAGTGTCCTCAAATTTACAAACCAAAAAGGACAATTGAAGGTCTGCATGATTCTTTTTGAATTGGTGGCATTGTCTCATGAACTACCATCAACCACCACCACATCACTAACAGATTTCTACCTAGTCTGTACTGCTGGCAAGGAATTCTGAAGGTCCGTCTGCAAAGTCTCCATCTGCAACTACTCAGATGTTGTGGGAAACTTACAACACACAGCTATGCTTGGCTTCTTGTCACAATGAATGGGATAAGGAAACAACAGCAGCACATCTGGGGATGACAGCAGAGAGAGAAGCAGCACATGTATTGCTAGATATCTGCCCGGAGATAGAGGGAGACTTGACTGCATGGTGATAGGGCTTGAAAGGAGGTCTGGGCAGAGGAAGATTCAGAACATATCCAGAGTATCCTGTCCATTAAGCAAAGAAGGTGCTATGAAGCTTGTCGCTCTTGCAGTGGAGACCTTATTGCTTAATCATTAGATATACCCATAACTGAGGACCTTCAAGAGAAGCTTGCCTTTCAAAACTTGTTTAGAGCACTGGCACCACTGAAACTCAAACAACTTGACCTGGCAGAACCTAGGACGTTGTTTTGTTTTGGTAGAGTAATATATTGCTCTACTTTCCCCTATTGTATTATTAATTTGTAGCCTTTGTCAGAATGCCTAATCTCACAGATTTACCATGGTTTATAAGGTATTATTGTATATAACTTATCCCCACCTTCCCTTCTATATCTATAACCTTAGGCAATTAGATGTAGTAAAAAGACAAGCAGAAGTTAAGTTACACATAAAATAATGTATTATTGATAATATTTATAAATAATAACAAAATGCAAAGTATATTTGAATATTGGCAACCATACAATCTGATTAAATGGTGATATGTAGATCAGGCGGCACACAGACTTGTAGTTACTTAAATGTCTCTAGTTAAGGCATCATTGGTGCTCAGCTTTCTGCCACATGTCTGTTCAATATGGCTGCTGAGCTGTGCTCTTCATTGTGTTGTCTTCATCATCACAGGTTAGCAAAAGAGATGCTTCTTTCAGATGTTGGTTAGTAAGAGAGAGATACTTCTACATCATCACAAATTAGCAAGAGAGAGATTGTGAGGTTAAACACATACATTTATAGATGTTCTGTCCAACCCCTAGAGCCAATAGGACATCATGGTACTTAAAAGCTTCTGATCCAAGCCAATTCCAAACAGCCATACCTCATACCAATGGGGGAATAGAACATCTTAACACCTGCCCCCAAACCATATGCTAAAGTACACCTTAGCTTACTTGCGATGGGGTAGAAATGACTTTAGTAAAGAAACACTCAGCAAAATTCAAACAGGCCCATTCCTAAGGGGGGGGGGGGGGGGGGGGGGAACACTAAATTACATTGCTTTACCTAAATTACAAAT
Organism: Erpetoichthys calabaricus; assembly: GCF_900747795.2. Taxonomy (NCBI): domain Eukaryota; kingdom Metazoa; phylum Chordata; class Cladistia; order Polypteriformes; family Polypteridae; genus Erpetoichthys; species Erpetoichthys calabaricus. The sequence goes on from NC_041396.2 coordinate 66,517,312, forward strand.
AAAGACATACAAAATATTCATCAAGTTATATGTAAAATCTCACATCACAACAGACGTGCAGTGAGTTACTCTCAGAAGTTGAGAGGGTTGAAGTCATCTTGTGTCCATCCGGTGAACCTCAACATTCCTGCCGGCCACTGAGTGAAGTACATATGACAGACAGGAAGGATTCAGCCCTCTGCCACACAGAAATTAGGAGTTGACAATGCCACAGGAAGAGCAACAAGGCTCCGGTCTACCCAGAGTCTCATTCACAGTCATTGGGAAACTCAGGTCTGCCAGTGAACAGCGTCTGGCAATCCCACCTCTATGTGGTTTGGACTCTTTTTTCTATGCAGCTTCTAGTTGGTGGAACAAGTTGCTCACCTCCATCCAAACTACTCAAAGTATGTAGTAAGTGATCGAAAACTCTTCTGTCCTGTGAATATCTAAATGTTAATTAATGTTTTTTGTTCTGTGAATATTTTTCATATTGTTAATCGATATATTTTTGTTATGCTAGCTTTATAGCTCTTCACTTGTGGTAATCAACTTTTGCAACCTGTCTTGCTGCACTTGCTCAAAACAGTCCCTAGACGGACGTTACTCAATTATTTTGACCTCCTTTGTACATTGCTTTGGATAAAACAATCTGCTTCTGGGACTTTTGATACATTTTGGGTTATTTCTGGTGATTTTGTCACATATTCCATGTTTGGGTGCTGCTAGGGTGAAAACCTGTAGCTAGCAGTTGTAAGACTTGCTGGATTTTGGGGTGAGTGCCCATGGGCAGGCTGGTTAGGTTTTTTCTCTGCCTTTATAGTCCTTTTAAGAGGATCACACTCATTTTTAAATGTTACAGACTTCATCATTACTAAAGATGCCACCCTTTTCTGAAGCAATGTTCTACCACCAGCGGGTAAACAAAGTGCTATGAGGACCAGGAAGAAACTGCCAAGAAAACTATCAGGGTTAATAGTGGAGATTAATCAAAAAGTCTGAGACTAAACCAAAACAAAACACTAACTTGTAGTTAAAAGATCAAAGTAGGGTGAAAAAACAAAAAATGAGCTTGAGAAACACATAGTAAAAGGTTTTAAGAGGTGTCATAATGTTAGCAAGTCCACTGCTCCACTGTAAAAAAAGCCAATGTGCACAAATAAGTATCTGAACTTTGGTTAATGCATAGAAGCCCTTCATGAGATACTTAGCACTCAAAAAAACAAAAACTTGTAAGAAAAGGAATTTCTGGTTTTGAAATTTATTCAATGCAATTATGACTTTGAGTTTAGATTTGTTCTGATAATATGCTGAAAGGTAAAAGTCACTCTTGAGTATCAAATTCTACAGTCATCCTTGGCTCTTCTCCTGCTCTTGGGTGGTCACAAATAAATTAAACTTTGCTCCTTGGGACTGTGGCTTGTACTATTGGACTTGCTTTAACTGTCTTAGATATACATGCACTTTCACTTACGGTAGGGTAAATACAAGGAAATACAAGAAAAAATAGGGATAGAGAGAGAGGATATCACTAGAAAATAGGCCTTAATATCTGTACTGGGCTGATGATAGTTTACTGCCTACTTCCACAATATTAACATAGGAGCACTTAATATCTTTTTCTGGATCACTTCCATCATTTTTCTTTACCAGTCTGGCCACGATGCCGCCATTTGCCAAACAGAACAGTTGCCTGTTAGCTTATCCTCGTCCTGGTGATTATCCCCTTAAGGTTTGTGATTACTGCACTTCACATGATTAGCCGCTACAAATTCTTTGAAACTAAGTAAATTAAACAATTAAATAGACACTCAAAAGAAAAGTCCCAAAAAAGTATGTACCCTGGCAACAAATCCATAAATTTGAAATATTTAAATAAGTAACTTAGTTTCTCCTTTTTAAAGGACCTTTTCTCCCAATCACAAAACACAGACTACAAAAACAGACAAAAAAGGGAAAGTTCTGAAAAAGAGATAGCACTGATATTCTGTTAAACTTTTTGGGCAAAGTTATTGTACCATTCTTTTGTACTCTACACCTCAGCTGAGAATGGATTTTGTAAATTCTGGCTCAACAAATCAGTGATGCATGTGAAGCTATCTTTCACCTTTGTGAATCTCATCACCATTACCACATCTTTAAACTAACTGACAAGTCAGAGTCAAGAAGAAAGAAGTGTACAAGTATTCTTTCACCTTATCTGCTAAGGCAGTTAGAGAGGAATACAGCAAATAAGGCGAAAGATGACCCAAAGAGATTCTTTCAGTATTTCAGTAGTAAAATAACAGTTAAGGAAACAGGTGAAGTGCATCAGGAATAGAAAAGTGGAATTAGAAAATATGGACAGTGAAATAGATGCTGGATGCAGATACTCTAAACTCACATTTTCCTGAGGTCTTCACATGTGAGGAAGTGTTTAACCTACCAGTGCTAAGAAGGACTACTAATCTACAAGTGATTTGGAAATTGTAGAGGGAGAAGTGCTGCTCATATTAAATAGGCTGAAATTAAACAAATCACCAGGACCAGATAATATTTACCCTCAATTTCCTAAGGAGGTTAGCGAGAACATATTTAAACCCTTGACGCAATATTTTAAGAAGTCACTGTGCACTGGAGAAATTCTGAATGACTGGAAATTTGCAAATATTATCCCATTACATAAAAGTGTGACCAGGCAGAACCAAGCAACTATAATAAGCTTAATGTTATCACAGCTAAATTAATGGAAGGAATTATTAAGGATAAGATTGAGCAACACATGGCAAGAACAGGAGTTTTACTGAACAGTCAAAAGAAGGAGGTCATGTTTTACATAACATGCTGGAATTCTGTGAGGAAGCAACAAAAAGATATGCTCAAAGCAGAGCATTTGATTATTTATCTTGACTTCCAGAAAGCATTTGTTAAGGTGCCACATGAGAGGGAGTTCAGGGTGTTGTTTGTAGATGCATGCAAAATGAGCTCAGACGCAGAAAGTGGAGGGTGTGAGAATTGTCAGGCATTAAGAGTGGTGTTCAACAGGAGATGGTGCTTGGGCCACTGCAATTTTTAATATATATAAATGATTTGGATAGGAATAATATATAAGTAACAAGCTGGTTAAGTTAGTAGATGATATCTAGCTAGGTGAATTGGCAGATAATCCACTGAATCATTACTGAGGGACTTGGACAGCATACAGACTTGGGCAGATATGTGGCAGGTGAAATTTATTGTAAGTATATGTAAAGAGTTTCACACAGGACATAAAAGTGTTAAGTTTGAATATGCAATGGGAGGCCTAAAAATTAAAAGTACAGCAAGGATTTAGGAGTCGTAGTGGACTCACACTATCGACTTCCAGTGCTCAGAAGCTAAGGCAGAAGGCTAAGAGAATGTTAGGTTATAGAGCACAATGTATGGAGTACAAGTCCAAGGAGGTTATGCTGAAGCTTTATAATGCACTGGTAAAGCCTCATCTCGAGTACTGTGTGCAGTTTTGGTCTTCAGGTTACAAAAAAGGACCTGGCAATGATCAAAAAAGTCCAGAGAAGTGTGAGTATGCTGTTTCCAGTACTACAGGGGTTGAAATATGAGGAAAGATTAAAAAGAGCTGAGCCTTGACAGTTTAAGCATAAGAAGATTTAGAGGAGATGTGATTGAAGTGTTTAAAATTTGAAGGGAATTAGTACAGTGGATCGAAACTGTTATTTTTAAATTACTTCAACAAGAACATGGGGTCACAGTTGGAAACTTGTTAAGGGCAAATTTCACACACATTAGGAAATTTGTCTTCACACAGAGAATCATAGACACATAAAATAAGTTACCAAGTGGTGTGGTAAACGGTAGGACTTTAGGGATTTTAACAATTCGACTATTTTAGAAGAATTAAGTGGATAGGAACATTCAGCTTTGTTGGGCTGAATGGCCTGCTCTCATTTAGATTGTTTTTTTGTTCTAATGTTCTAATTCAGCTGTGGGAGATTAAGTAAACAGTAAGAGTTTGCCTAACCAACAAGGTTCACCAAAGTATGGCACCCCAATATAAGAGAACACATTCTGATGATCAGTACCTTTCAATAATGTGGTCATATGTACTTTACTAGACTGGCTGTACCTCTATTATCCCAAGCAGCTTAATATGTCCCACCACCACTGTTTAATACACCACATGGGTGCCATGAAGGCATGATAGATTGCTTTCACAGACTTTGATTGATCATCCATTCTTTTCCCTGTTGATGCATCATTGAATAAGCTCCTAACACAGCATCAGGCCATCACAGGGCACACTTGTACACATTCTCACAATCATTTGTCCTGGGCAGATCAACGTTTGTAGTGTGTTATTGTTATGCAGGGGGAAATGTCTGATATTTACAGTAATTGCGGCTCATTCTGGGATTATCTGTTGTCCTAATTTAGGCCTTATTTGGTGTTTATTTGGCTAGTTTTCTGCACGTAAATGAAGTGTTTGGCACATCCTAATATATTTAACAGATGCCATGTTTCTTACACTTTTGAATCTTACAGAACCAAATCCTTCTGAAGGTCTTGATCAAACTGAAAAGTTCATGGAGAGCTTCTGGAGAGTTTCTGGTAATATGTGTGAGGGAGTTTTTTTTTTCTTTCTAAAGAAGTGCTTTTTTCTCTTTCAAATTTGAACAACAGTTATGTCCATGTGCCAGGATTATCTATCTTGCCATTTTTTAAAAATAACACTAAAGTAAAACAGTTGGTAAAGTTATTTTTTACAACAACAGCATGTGCCCAAGAAGCTGAAGATTTACACAGCCCACCTTACAGCTCAAAAAGCTGTTCATCAAAAGGAAAGCATTTAAATGCAGAACTGCCTTTGGAGAAACCAGAGAAAATTCACTATGACCTTTGTGGGGTGAGCCTTCTGAAGTGGACTTGAAATGCTGCTTCTACCTCCCACTGACTTAATGGTGTAAGGCATTTAAATTCCATATGGAAGGCATCCCAGCACATTCAAACAGGAAGACTTGGGTCTGTACAGCAAAAATTCTAACCTACACCATCATCAAATTAATCCATCCAGTTATCCTTTCCTTTTAAAACCAATATAACACTAGTCACAATTTTGTGGAGCAGAAGGAAGACACAGAAAAGGGACTGATTTTGTCACAGCACAGAGCCAAAACAGACGTGATCCCATTGTTATTAATATTATCCCCATTAAAACATTCATCTGTCCATTTTTTGAAAATACTAGGTTTTTACAAGGTTACAGTGAGTTAGAAATTATTCAAGCCATATCAGGCACCAGGCAGCAACTAACCCCTTACAGATACATCACATGATCAGAAAATTGTAGAACATGTAGGGGAGGAACCATTGCAAACAAGGGGAGAACATGCAGATTGCCCAAAGAGAGTCACTGACCAAGATTCATGCCCTGGAGCTGTAACATAGAAGGACTAATAATTGTGCCACCATACTGCCTTAAAAAATTCGTTTTTTTAATGGGTGTTGAATATTTTTAGCCACTGACAGTTTGTGGTACGTGGCATCACTGCATGGCCACTATAAGACAGGGTGGTGCACATATCTCAATATTCACAATTATCAACAAAAAGAGAAATTTCAGCTAAGTAATTTAACTAATTAAAACAAACAAAGGAATCCATCCATCCATTATCCAACCCGCTATATCCTAACTACAGGGTCACGGGGGTCTGCTGGAGCCAATCCCAGCCAACATAGGGCGCAAGGCAGGAAACAAACCCCGGGCAGGGGGCCAGCCCACCGCAGAACAAAGGAATTTTTAGATAAAAATGTTAAATAAGGTTTAAATCTTTTAATTTTCTAATTTTGAATTAAGTTTTGGCTTCGATGTTTTCACTTCATGTATCAAATGAAGCAACAACTGACTCTTTGGTCATATTCCTTAAACTAATTATATATAATGTATGTATTGTATATAATTTATTTATATATCTATTCATTTATTTATTTATTTTGAATTTTGTTTTTGTCAACTGTTCTAAGAAGACATACAAGTACAAATTTCATTGTTCCATGTAAATGTCAATAATTTTGATTGGACTTGATTTGTCTGCCTCTTAGACCTCAGTATGTGCATCTTGGGAACTGCACGTCTGACATTGTGGTCAGCAACACAGGAGCGCCACAGGGGACTGTACTTTCTCCGGTCCTGTTCAGCCTATATACATCGGACTTCCAATACAACTCAGAGTCCTGCCATGTGCAAAAGTTCGCTGATGACACTGCTATCGTGGGCTGCATCAGGAATAGGCTGGAGGAGGAGTATAGGGACCTAATCAATGACTTTGTTAAATGGTGCGACACAAACCACCTACAACTGAACACCAGAAAAACCAAGGAGCTGGTGGTGGATTTTAGGAGGCCCAGACCCCTCATGGACCCCGTGATCATCAAAGGTGACTGTGTGCAGATGGTGCAGACCTATAAATATCTGGGAGTGCAGCTGGATGATGAATTAGACTGGACTGCCAATAATGATGCTCTGTGCAAGAAAGGACAGAGCCGACTATACTTCCTTAGAAGGCTGGCGTCCTTCAACATCTGCAATAAGATGTTGCAGATGTTCTATCAGACAGTTGTGGCGAGCGCCCTCTTCTACGCGGTGGTGTGCTGGGGAGGCAGCATTAAGAAGAAAGACGCCTCACGCCTGGACAAACTGGTGAGGAAGGCAGTCTCTATTGTTGGCATGGAGCTGGACAGTTTAACATCTGTGGCAGAGCGAAGGGCGCTCAGCAGGCTCCTATCAATTATGGAGAATCCACTGCATCCACTAAATAGTATCATCTCCAAACAGAAGAGCAGCTTCAGCGACAGACTGCTGTCACTGTCCTGCTCCACTGACAGATTGAGGAGATCGTTCCTCCCCCAAACTATGCGAATCTTCAATTATTGTCTGTTTTTTACCTGCATTATTATCAATCTTTAATTTAATATTATTTATTGTATCAGTATGCTGCTGCTGGAGAATGTGAATTTCCCATTGGGATTAATAAAGTATTTATCTATCTATCTCTTGCTGACCATTTATTATCAAAAACAGCATAGTGGGAATTTTTTTCATTTTAACATACCAGTAATGTTATGGGCTTATGGTGAGGTGATGATGTGAGCAGAAAAGATCAGCCCTAAAGGTTTTTGTACAAGTGCTGCTCACAGGTTGTTTGAAATATGCATTAATGAGTGTAAAAGACAACAAGGCTGTTAGGAGACAATCAACATGAGTTCAGATAGCTGAGGTCTTACTTTACTAATCCACATCTGGGGTTGCCAGTACCACAAAGATCAGTGCTAGGAATACATTTTTTAAAATTTATAATAACAATGGAATTAGAAATTCTGGATGCAAAGTGGTTACATTTGTAGAGTCAGGGAAAAAAGAATAGATTCACCTGGACAAAATTTGTATTTGGGTGGATATAAAAAAATAGTGTTCAATGTAATTAAGTGTAAGCTTACACATTTTCTATGTTCAGTTTAAGTGGTGAAGTATAGGTTGTTATGTCTGACATAGGGGGTGAAACCATCAAGGTGAAGGGTCTTTTCTGACCTGGAAATAATTCAGAATAGTTCTAGTAATATCTTTCAAGACCCTTGGGTTGTCAGGGGGCAGGGTATTGGAGCCTTGAAAAGCTTTTGGGGAGATGAGCAAGTCTGGCACTGAAAAGGTTACATGTACTGTATGGTGCGGGATGTATCTAAAAATATTTGGTCCATCTGGAAATAGAATTTCCAAAATCACACCAGAGATTTCTGAGATAATCCAGTGCCCCACTAGTTCTTCCATCTAATCATATCATCTTGTTATGTACTGTACAGAAACAAAGAAGGATGAATCATGTGGTGCTGCTGGCAATCGAATGGCAGGCTACTTGTTGTCACGATCAAAATGGGCACAGAAAACATAGTTGGTCTGGAAGGTAAAATGAAGATGATAATGAATTAGGTTTACTTTGTAGTCTATAAGCATCTCTAATCAAACACTCTTAATGAATAAAACAAAAAAGTAAATAAGTATTATTAAAAATATTTGTAGTTATTTGTTTATAATAAATGAATGTTAAAACCATTTAATTTCATTTAAGGTCACAAAGGATGGTAGTCTATTCCAGAAGCATTAGGTACAAGGCAAAGACCAACCTGCATAGGGACTCTCACACTGGGCAAAGTTTGAGTTGCCAGTTAAGGCCAACAGCTCTTTCCCCTGGGGACAAATGCATTTCTATCTATCTATCTATTGTGATGGACGACCGGCTACAGACTCCGGTCGCCACCCCCAGGCCGCTAGGAGGAGCCCTCCAGACAGCATGATGGTGCCCCGAGTTCCAGCAGGGCCTCATGGACTTTGTAGTTTATATACACAGCCCTGCTGGATATCTTAGGGGCCACCGGGAGTCGCTGTAAGGGGGCTAGTGGGCTCTTGTGTGCCCTATAACCCGGGAGTGCGTCAGCATCACGTGACCGGAAGGAGCGACGTGCTCCCGGGATGAATAAAAGGACTGTTTACCCTGACCAGGGAGGAAAACGGACTTGTGGGTTTGGCCAGGAACCACTTCCGGGTCAGGGGATATAAAAGGACTATGGGAAAGCCCAGACACTGAGCTGAGCTGGGAGGTAGGGTGGCAAAGTGTCTGGGCGAGGAGGATTGGTTAGTGAGAGAGAGAATTATTGTGTTTATGAGTGTGGTGTGGAGAGTGCATTTTGCACGATTTAATAGTAAAATAAATACTATTTATATTTTTACCTGGTGTTCAGAGTGGTACCTGAGGGTTCAAGAGGTGGACAAAGCCTCTATCTATCTATCTATCTATCTATCTATCTATCTATCTATCTATCTATCTATCTATCTATCTATCTATCTATCTATCTATCTATCTATCTATCTATCTATCTATCTATCTATCTATCTATCTATCTATCTATCTATCAGGGAAGACAACTTATGTACTCAGAAAAAACATACTAACTTCACACAGACAATCACTGGGTGAAGGATTTCCACCAAAGATGCTCTATCCGTGAGATAGGAACCCAACCATTGTATGAAACTGTGATACTATTGGTGTTAAGTGTTACGTATAAACAAACTAAGCGCTTTATGACTGTTGCACTGCTGATATGAATTTTGTCTCAGCTGGTAGCCTCTTGAGAAATTATGACAGACTCATGTGCAGCGTGGGGTTGTCACTTTAATGGACTTGGTTCATTAAATATTCTCCAGATTTATGGAGATGACCTAAATGAACTGGCAGACATGTTTCTACTAGGCTGGCTCAGCTCATTAAAAGCTTGTATCCACCTCCAGCTTCAAGCTGGTCAATCTCTAAAACATGCAGAGTACTGGTACCCCTTCAAGAGATGGTTCTTTATTTTCATCTGATACTGGTGAGTAAACCAGTAAGGGAAAATGCAGGTTTAAGAAAGTAAATGAATGTATAATGGACATAACAATTGTACCTGTTGTTTTTAAAATGAGCTTGTATGGTAGTATGTATGTGCTTGTGCATGCAAAATGTCTCCTGAATAATACTTAATGCTACTTGGATCATCAAAAATGATTTGTTAAGACGTGTAAAAGAAATAAGAGGCATTGAAAGAATGTTAATTATTGGGAATCAAAAAAACAACCATGATATCTGGGCAGCATTCTTAAAGTGCTCAATGAACATGAGCTGTTTCACAATACCTATTTACTGCTTAAAAGTAACTGACAAGTGCCATTCTCATATTCACTTATCTTCATATCTGCTTTCATACTTGTTTGAAAAAGAACTTTTTAACAGATGAACTATGATAAAATGGTTTATAGTGTTAACATACACAACAATATTAATATATTATCTTAAAAGCACAAAAATAATTAAACACAATAAATATACCACTCCCCGATACCAGTAGGACATTGGAAATTAACCTTACAGATTTTAAAAATCAAATGCCCACTGGAATTTACAAATTAAGGACAGCTACAGTAGAAAACTACAGAAGACAGTACAACATAACAGAATAGAATAAACAGCTAAATTCTGGATTGAGCTTTCATGGCTAACAGGTCACACTTGCGTTGCACAGTTGGGTAATGACAAGACAATCTCATGTAATGACAGGGTCCATAGAAACACATAAAAGAAAGGACGGTAATGAAAAAGCCAATGACAACAAATGGATTTTCAGTCTGGACTTGAATGCTGAGACAAATGTTACCTCATGAATAGACCATGAAAATGCACTTCTGACATTAGGAGCCCCAAAATGAATGTTTGCTAAAAGTTGCATAGAAATGAATCAAAAATAAATGGAGCATAACATTTTACTGTGCAAAGTTTATTACTTGTGATGATCATCTGTCATATTGTATTTCCTAAGAGTGGCATAAACTTATTTAACAGGAATCTTGACTTGTGTGCAGTGTTGCAATTTGTAAAAAGAAATGGCTCATTAAAGGATCAATTATTTCAATTGAAATTTTTTTCATTGAGACAGTCATTTATATTTTACAACACCTACCAACTCCCTTATCCCATTAGCCCCCACTCCTTATTTGCTTATAATAAAGTTAAAATTATATGACACACTGAAACGTGTTGTTGAAAGGTTGTTTACTCTAAACACAGTTGAAACCACTTTCCATCACAGCTGCTGATAATGGGTAAGGCAGAAGGATGTGAAGATTTTTGAAAGATTTGCATGAATGTTTGGACTGACTTACAGAAGTAATAAAGTAGTAATAAAAATGTTTATTTACATTGTCTTATTTACTGGTTTGAAATGTTTAATTCGGTCAAGTGCTGTTGTGCTTAATGCTCAGGGTTCCACTATAGCTCATCTCATCATTTTCATATTTTTTTGCATTCTTACTGTTATTGATGGTGCAACAAACATGTTCTTCACACTAGAAATAGATTGAAATGTATTGAACCACTTTCAAGTAATGTTACTATGGAATATTTAGTTAATACAGTATAATCATTTTACAATCAATTAGAAGTGTATATTTATATATACAACTTGCCCGGCCAGGACACCTCCACGCTGGAAGGACCGGGTTGAGCATGGTCAGAGTGTTACCTAGATGGCAGCCCCCCTGGATTGCATCTGTGCCTCGGACTCCCGCAGGGCTTCATGGGAGTTGGAGTTTGGTGCACCCCTAATAGGATCTGCGGGCGCCGCCAGGGGATGCTGCAGCAGAATCTGCGGAGTCCTTTTGGGCAGTGCTTCCGCCACATCCAGAAGTGTTGCCAGAAACTAGGTCATCAAGCACCTGGAGCACTTCCGGGTGCAGTATAAAAGGAGCCAGCAGCCACTACTCAAGGAGCCAGACTTGGGAGGAGGAAGACGAAGCTTCACCAGAGGAGTGGAGAAGAACAGAAAAATAGAGAAGAGTATTGTGTTTGTGCTGTGCTTGTGCTGGGACTGTGTTGTTCTTGTGGGAAATGGAGGAAGGTGTTTCCCATGTGGTAAAAAGAAAATAAAAAACAACGTGTATGCCTTGAACTTGTGTCCCATGCTTGTCTATGTCAGGTTCAGGTGGCAGTGCCAGCCTGGGTGGTCCACAATATGCATGGTAAGTATATATGTATACTGTATATATAGTATATATATATATATATATGACGTTATATCAGAAAGAATGATTAAATATAGGAAAAGGACTGAATGTAACTAAAGGTTTAACTAAATGTAACTTAAAGCTAAAAGTGTAAGAGTCTCTGCCTCATCTTAGTGAAGCTACCAATGTAATCTTCCAAAAGTAGAGTGAGATAAATGAGTAACAAACACCCCTCCAGAAAGGGAGAACAAACTGATGGGAAACCCCATACGCCCCTCCTATGAAGGAGTGCTAAAATCAATAGGACAATCCACTAAACACCCCTCTTAATGAAGCGATGTTCAGAATAATGGGATAATCGACATGAGTCAAAATTACTGTTGTTTGGTGTTAGTTGATTGCAGGAGGTAATAAAGTTCTGCATATAAAAAGTGAGATGACATGATGTATTAGATAAGGTGATGTAAGGTGAAGTATAAAAGCAGATGAATTGTTTAGTTGATTGCTCACTCCATGGAGTGAGACATTTGTGCAAATAACGAAATGTTCTGCATTCTCATCTGGGCTCTGTGACTGCTTTCTTTGAAGATGGAGGAAAGTTTTTTTCCATGATATAATGAGTTTTTTTTCTAAACTTAATATGAACTATTCCTTGCACCTCTTTACAGATTTGAGTTCAATATACTGTATACCGCAACGGAAAACACATAACAAAGCACCGACAAGTTACTAAAACTTCATTAAGTATAAAACACTGCCATGCCATAATATATACTGATGCCCTATTCACTCACTCTTCACAACATCTTGAAAGTCATTACATCCATTGTTAAGAGATGTCTGAAGACTGTTTGAGAAGACAGAAAATTACCAGCAGATGATGAGCATGTGGCAAATATCATAGTCAACAGGTCAAAGCCAAAAGCATTGAAACATCGGCCAACCAAAACCCACCAGTGAGATGAGAAAGAAAATCGAAGGTGAAAAGGAGTTTGAAAAAGGGAACCAGAAACAAAGCCTGATGCCATACCTGCTTGGTAAGAAGCTACCTATTACTAATAAAGTTTCTCTCTTAAGGACATAAAGCCACTAAGGCATAGTATACAAGGAATTGCTGTCATATTTTTGCCATCACCTGCCATGACAGCATGGATATGATGGTTAAATGATGAATCCTTCTGTGTTGCATAAACAATAGAAAAATTGGTGTGAAAAAAATAAAAATTTGAAATTAAAAACAAACCCCAAAACCAGAATTTACACAATTAAAAACACCCATATACACCAAAATACACATATAAAATGTGTTAACTGTTACACTCGTGCAAATTACCTGAAGTAATGTACAGGTGGCGATCCGTACAGCAGGAAATGGTCTTCACTCCATCTTGGAATGCCAGGAACTACATATTCTAACCTGTGGATTTCTGTCAAAAGTAAGCAGAGTCTGAAAATGTGTTTATCTTGTTTAACTGAGTTTAATTTATTTTAATTATTTGTATTTAACTTTAGAATATGTGTTCTGGGTACCATATGCTGAAAGTGTTATCAAAGATTAAGGTTTGACGCTGCAATGGGGCATTAACTCTCCACCCATTTTGCATGGAGGATCAATTGATATATACTTTCACCAACTAAAGTTTATTTTGCAAGGAGATGGCCAAAAGACATCTTTGTCAGCTTAGATCAGGATACTATTGAGACTGTGAGTTTATGTCCTTTCATTTTTTTTTAAGAAAAATTGGTTTTGGCCTTTATTAGAAATACCTTGACTGACTTCTGTAAAGTTTTACAAATATTGAATATCTGCCACTCAAACAAACTTCCAGTCAGATCCAAAGATCATTTTATTACCACATAGAATTGATCTGGTAGGTCAGGACAGTTTCATCCATCCATCCATCCATCCATCCATCCATCCACCCATCCTCTTCCGCTTATCCAAGGTCGGGTCGCGGGGGCAGCAGCTTGAGCAGAGACACCCAGACTTCGCTCTCTCCAGCCACTTCTTCTAGCTCTTCCAAGAGAATCTCAAGGCGTTCCCAGGCCAGCCGGGAGACATAGTCCCTCCAGCGTGTCCTGGGTCTTCCCCGGGGCCTCCTCCCGGTTGGACGTGCCCAGAACACCTCACCAGGGAGTGTCCAGGAGGCATCCTGATCAGATGCCCAAGCCACCTCATCTAACTCCTCTCAATGCGGAGGAGCAGCGGCTCTACTCTGAGCCCCTCCTGGATGACTGAGCTTCTCACCCTATCTTTAAGGGAGAGCCCAGACACCCTGTGGAGAAAACTCATTTCAGCCGCTTGTATTCGCGATCTCGTTCTTTCGGTCACTACCCATAGCTCATGACCATAGGTGAGGGTAGGAACATAGATTCATACTCAGCTGCGAACCGATCCAGAGAGAGCTGAAGATCACGGCCTGATGAAGCAAACAGGACAACATCATCTGCAAAAAGCAGTGACTCAATCCTGAGTCCACCAAACTGGACCCCCTCAACACCCTGGCTGCGCCTAGAAATTCTGTCCATAAAAGTTATGAACAGAATCGGTGACAAAGGGCAACTCTCACTGAAAACGGGTTCGACTTACTGCCGGCAATGCGGACCAAGCTCTGACACCGGTTGTACAGAGACCGAACAGCCCTTATCAGGGGATCCAGTACCCCGTACTCCCGGAGCACCCCCCACAGGATTCCCCGAGGGACACGGTCGAACGCCTTTTCCAAGTCCACAAAAAGGACAGTTTCAACCTTTCCAAATTTTAATTATGCTCTAGCGAGTACCAACTAACTCACAGTGATAATGATACCGAAACGTGTTTTCACATACAGCACATACTTTGACATATTGACATATGGGGCGGAGTGGTGGCTCTGAGGCTAAGGATCTGCGCTGGTATCCCGAAGGTTGCCGGTTCGAATCCCCATCACTGCCAAAAGAGATCCTACTCTGCTGGGCCCTTGAGCAAGACCCTTAACCTGTAATTGCTCCAGGGGCGCTGTACAATGGCTGACCCTGCGAAAACTAACAAATTCCTAATACAAGAAATTGTATAAGGCGAAATAAAGAACAAAAAAAAAAAAATATTTATACATATATTTCACTTGCATAGCATGATATGCCTTTATCTTTTAATGGTTTGTTCACATTGGTCTGAGAGAGGCAGTCAAGAGGAATCAGAAAGTGTCCTTGGACACAATGTTATTTTTCATAATCATTCTGAAAACTATGGCATTCAGTAAGACAACATGTACAGGCTGCATATACACATAAAGCACACACTGCTGTATAATCACAGAGCAGTACTTCCAAACCTCATTATCCAAATTACTAACTCACTGAAGAGAATCACAGCCCCCGCTCAGAATTTGTGTAGTTAGTTCCAAAGCCCCACTGGTTATTGAAGAGTTTGTAATGACTTCCATAAACTTAGTCACATTTCAAAATAGAGAACACCTACCTAAAATCACATATAAATACACAAATGGAGACATTTTGCAATGCTTAAGTCTTTTTACTACAAATAAAATTGGCAAACAGCTCTAAAAGCTAAAAGAGGCAAAGGTTACACTAATGGACTTTTGCAGTATTGTGCTTTTCCATTTACACTGCACACCATCACTATATTGTGGTATTCTTGTGTACCAGTTATTATAGCAACACCACCTAGTATCAGTTTAGAATACATTAAACACACATAGTTTTATATTTAAAACTAAGATTTAGATGGGCAAAAGGTAAAGGGGTGAAGCACTTTATGTTTTATGTCTAAAGGGATCTTTTTTGCAGGTGTAAAAAAGCATGGGAACAAACATATATACCACCTTAAGACAGCCCACTCAGTGAAATAACCTTGTTGTAGTGTCACAAATTGCAGTTCTAAACCTTTCTTTTACTCTCCAGACTGCTTTTGAGATAAGACTAGGAAGAAACTATGATGTGCCCCAACAGGAATCTGTTCATCATAGAACAGCAATATGCCACCACCAAACAGAAAGCACATACTTTGTAATGGGCCATGGAACAGTTCTTGATAGCAGATTTCCTTTTTATGTAAGGCTTCAGAATGAAAAGCATCTGCACGATTGACCAGGTGGTCCTTCATTTTACAAAGTTCCAAGTTTCAGATTGTACTTTGGCAAGGGTTCTACCATTGTAATACAGATATCCTGTTTTTGGCTTATGGCCTAATGGCAGGTATCACACACATGCTCTGTGCTGGAGCTGAGGGAGACAGTTAATTCTAACATCTGTCCTAGTAACGGTCAGAGGCAACTAATTAAGGAAAACACCAGAAGGGGTGAAGACTTCATCCCCCAAGATATCTAATCAGATGACTTGAAGCTCTGATCCCTTTCCACTGAAAAAAAGGTGTCTCTCATACTTTGAGGGTTTAACATAATGCAAGTTAAATGGGATGAGCTCCACGTCAAACACAGAAATGTTAGAAGAGTGAACAAGAGAAAAATAGACATTCTGCTACCCCAGAAAAGGCAACATGACCAAAACAATAAGTGTTAGAACATTCTGCTATAGACCATGTCAAATTTAAATTAACATTCAAAGCTCCTTTCTGATATATTGATTAGCTTTACCTTAATATTAAAGTTACAGATCACTGTCTCAAAAGTAATATCAAAACATATGACAGATAAAAAATCTCTTTATAGCTTGAAAAATGAATAAGTAAACATATATAGCATCTTTATATATAATATGCTACCATGACTGTTTGTTTGTCTGTCCAGGATTTTAAATCACCTGTAGCTTGCAAACCATTTGACCTACTGACCTAAAATTTGCTACACATATACTTGAGGTGACGATTGACCTCCAAGACTATTCCTCTTTTTATTTTTATTTAATTTTATTGCAGAATCAGCAGGGTGGCCGTGCGGCACATGCGTATGGGTACGGTTCTCATCCCTACCATCTTCACCATCACTTCCCCTACCTCTTCATATCTTAAATCATTCTTGAGACAGATAGAAGACTTAAGTGCCAGCTTAAGTGAAAAATGTAACAAAATTATTAGAATTAATTAATTAGAAATAATTGCAACACAAACACTGACTTAATCAGTTTTAACACGAAAAGATGACGACGAAAAAAGAGAAGAAGCAGGCCACTAGGATGGAGAAAAGAAGAGCTGCTCAGGAAGCAGCAAGTGCATCAACCTCTGAGCAAATGAATGCTAAATGTACAGAGAAAGAGGAGGAAAACTAGGAATGTTCAAGTCAAATGTATTCACTGCACGTTATCATGCAGTATCGTTACCAATATATTGATAATTGAAATACTGAAACTAAAAAGAATACACCAATGTGGATTAAAATGAATTATGGAAAGTACATTGAATCTGGCTGTGAGGGATAAACCTCATAACTTCAAAGCAACTTTAGAAAGTTTAGTGAAAATTGTAGTGAGAATTTTAATAAGTAGATGAGGTGAGTTTATCAAAGCAAATTCAATATCTTTTTCTCATCATATGCAAAAAATGGAAAGAAGATGAGCGATAAAAAAAAAATCTGAAACTAAAGGTGAGAATGAAGTACACTAAATGGATTTCCATTGAGGAAATGTCCTTAAACAGCTGAAACAAGGGAACTTCTCTCTATCGAAGGACAAATCGTACAAATTTGAGGTGTGTCGGAGGACGGGGAATAATTAAGTCTTGCCAAGCACTGGTCCAAAGCTTAGGACACTTGGTGAAAAGAGTGAGTGCTGTCCTCTAAAAGACAACACCGGATTATGAAATTTTTATTTTAACTGCAGAATAACATCCAAGTATTCCAGGTACAGAAACTTTAATCGATGTACTAATCCACTTCATAAATGGGGTGTAAGCCGAGTATGCCATTTTAGAAACATGTGCAATTAAAAAGTACCCAAAGATCCCATTGCTTATTGTATGTGGGTTATTTTGATCTTCTCTTTTTAGATATAAGAACCTCCGTTGTTGTTGTTTTTAATTTATTTTAGTCACAATAACAACTATGGAAAGTGTGATTTTTTCTCTATAATGAAGCCTAAATATAGTGCCTAGCTTCATTATAAAGAATTGTGACTATAAAAACCTTTGCAACAGCCGGTCAGCAAAGAGAATCATTTATTTAGTCTTAGCTCACTGATTAAATTATAGCCCTTGAAACAACACTGTAAGTTTCTAGCCACACTGGTGCTACTGTTCATTGTACACTGCTATATTAACTTTACAGCCTTTACCTCCGCAGCCCAGGAATGACAAATTATACTATAAATAGAAGCAATGCTGGGAGGTGCTGATCTTCTGAATAACAGTAATTTTCAATCATAGCTGCAGAAAGTACTATTTTAAAACACGTTGAACAAAACTTTCTGAGACGTTTGTCTGCATCAAACCAAAGACATCCTGCAATGGTGGTGTGTGTGACCTGATTTTGCATTGCGGCTTGACTTTTCCAAATCACTGCACTTTCCTTTTTGTCATAAGCACCTTTGTGGCAAACTCTCACAATAGTTTGATCTCCTTGCCACTAGCAGAACATAACTAAGGTACCTGTAAGATGCTATTTAAAATCAGGTTTGAGAACGAAGGACCTGAAAGTCCTTGTATGATTCATCAGCAACAGTAAATGCCAAGCCTGTCTATACAACTTGACTCTTCCATGATTCTCATCTTGCGGCTTTCAAAGCACTGATGTACTTCGGCAAATGGAACAGGTTGCCATTTACTGAAAAAAGGAGTGTTAATATGCAAAGCCGAGTTCACATTTTTAACCAAGGTAATCTATCACTCTGAGATACCATCTGTGTGGAATGTGCACGCTCTTCCTGTGTCTGAGAGGCTTTCCTCCGGGGACTGCGGTTTCCTCCCACATGCTGTCAGGCTGATTGGCAATGCTAAATTAGCTCAGGTGTGTGTACATGTGTGTGAGCACAGCTGAATTTACTTGTGCCCTAACGCTAACTGCAACTGGATGGGCAGGTACCTGCCTTCTGTGTAATGTATCCCTGACTGAGACACAACAATGAAGAAAAACTGAGGGCTGTTCCCCTCTTTTTATTTGATTATCCTGGGATGAAACAGCCTTCATACTGGATTACTGCATCTCAATATAACATTCAACATTTTTAAAAAATGAGAATTTGTACTAGGGACACCATTTCTGTTTTAATAATGCCATCATTTACTCTCTTGAAATAATTCCAATTATTATACTATTAAGAGAACACTAAATATTATCTACTCAGGAAGAAATTTGTGACTTTTTCTACATTTTTCCAAATTAAAATGTAAACAAAAAGTTAAAAATCCTCCAGTTTGTACAGCTTGTAAACAATTTCACTTTGTCATGTCTTTCGGGTCAGTTTTGACCCACCATTGAACATGGATTTTCTGCTCCAGTTAAGGTAGTTTGGTTGTTCACTGTCCATGAAAACACTTAACATACTCCACAACGTAACGTGACATTGGCTTAAATGCCGTTTTTTCAGGTCAGAAATGTGAAAGGTTTTAGTGAAGTGACAATTTTCAAATGTCAGATTATTGTACTGATGCTACACACTTTGAACACTGCCATGTTCTTAGTAGGTCAAAGCTGATCAACTATTGACTTTAATTTTTACACCTGATTTATGGTGCTTTGTTTGTTCACATCCTGAAAAAAACAATTCTCATCTGTTCTATTAGGATCATTGGTACTACAGTTTAAGATGGTCAAAATAGATTCAGGATGTCTAGGACACCTGAAAGGAGTGTACTTGGAAGGCGCAGCTTTGAGTCGGCACTTGAAGACATTATGAGGGATAAGGAATTTTCCAAAAGACACCAGTGAATAGAAGTGAAACTGTATAGACATGAAAATATAGCAGTTAGACTTAACTGTTACAGAAGTCATCAAATCCACATTCTATCAACAACTCTACAGCAATAGTACTAAAATCACCAGACGTCTGATGCGATATGTACTGCATCACAACATGAGAACAATCAGGTGGTATTACGTTAAATTTACAACAATAATATTTATTAATATGGAATGTCAAACAAACAAAAAATAAATAAATTTAGAGACATTGATTGATGTGGGCTACAACAGAAGGATTTGTGTCTGAGGACACCATGCGCTTCTATGTGCCCATCATGGTCTAGTCATTCTGGCCTCCTGATCATCCCCTATTTCTAATTGTCTATTTCTCTCACTTCTTCACAACTGAAAAACTAATGTGCAGTGAGTATGCTAGCACAAAATGGCTGCCTTTGCATCGTTCAGGTGGAAGCAACACATTGGTGGTGGTTGAAATCACTCCCCCACTTCACTTGAATTAAACTGTAAAATGCTTTGAGTGTCTTGAAAAGCACTATGTAAATGCAATGTCTGCTTCCCTTTCTTCTATCATGTTTCTTATCCACAATACAATTTATTTTTATATAGCTCAAAATCACAAAAGAAGTGACGCAATGGGCTTTAACAGGCCATGCCTTTTGACAGCCCCCAGCCTTGACTTTCTAAGAAGACAAGGAAGAACTCCCAAAAAAAAAACCCTTGTAGGGAAAAAATTGAAAGAAAACTTGGGAAAGGCAATTCAAACAGAGTACCCTTCCCTGTTAGGTTGGGCGTGCAGTGAGTGTCAAAAAATGGAGGTAAATTACCATACAATACACAGAACAGAACACAAGTAATCCTCAATACAATATAATAGTGCAATAGAAATATTACAAGTACAGAGCAGAATTCAGCAGTAGATGATATCACATAATACAATTTGGAAAAATGAGTCAGAGAAAATGGCTTCCTGGCCTTTTCTTGTACCATCACTCAACTTCAACACAAAAGTTCCACACTGTAATACCAACAAACACACAGCAAAACAGTAGTCAACACAGATGGCAGAACAATAATCTTTGTGATATGTTGTTGCTAAGATTTTCTCATTCAACAGTGGTAGTGCCGCTGCCTTGTGTGATGGTGCGGGTCACCTCATTGCTCCCTCTTCGTTCTGGAAGCCCCTTGAACCTGAAACTGTTGATAACACAACCGGATGAGCATGGCAGATCAGGACAAACACACCGCGCAAGGGGATGGTGAAAAGTGCAAGTGCTTTCATTAAAAAAATGTCAAAACAAAACAAGTGTTGAGAAAGTGCAGTACTTCAAACAGTCCATTAATGAATAAATAATCCCTAAAAATAAGGTGACTCTGTGGAGGTTAAAATCAGAATGAATAAAGACACTAAAACCAACCAGAAGGAAATCGTCTTTTCCTAAAAGCCATGTGCCTTCCTTCTCACTGGCAGCTCCTCTGCTTATGCCCTACTGACAGACACAGAGGACCTTCCGCTGTTCCGGGTCCCTGCTGTCCCATGGCTACGGTAAAGCTCCCTCTCCGGACCTAGGCTTGGGTCCCCTGCGGCCATGGTGCTAACATTGGAGTTCTCCTCCCAAGCCTCCTCGACCCCTGTTGCCTTCCTGGATAATTGGTGGCAAGCCGTCCAAATTCCCTGTTACTCTCGCACCTCGTTGCTGCTGAACCGGTGCAACCCATTTCAACCACCACTGAGTGTCGACCACACACTCCTCTCCAGTGGCTTACTTCCCAGCTGCCTGCCTTCTAACTCTCGAGCATGCTGTCTTTAGCTCTCTCGCACTGGCCCCTTCTGCCTCTTTCCTTCTTGTTTCTCTCTCCCTTTAACCTCTGTTTTCTTCTCATTTTTTTTTCTCTCCTCACTCACACTCGCACTTCCCTTTTAAAAATGGGGATGTGTCAGAGCTGCGGCAGAAGGCAGCTCCCAGCGTCAATTAGGGTCATGGACGCTCCTGCACCTGTGCACTAAACGCATGGCCATTCGCTCCTGCATCGCATGGGAACCACTCTCGCCATACTACATCGTCCCCACCTGAAGACGCAAGTCCGGCGATTATTTATTTAAAACCCCAACTAGACCTCACTTTACCACACATGAAATAAGAAGACTGTGGTTCCGTCTTCGGAGCTCCTTGTAGGCAGTCTGCAATTTCTACCTGTGCCTGTGTGGGTTTCCTCTAGGTGCTTCAGTTTCCTCCAACAGTCCAAAGACATGCAGGTCAGTTGGATTGTCAATGCTAAATTGACCTTAGTGAATGCATGGGTGTGTGTGAGTACACTAAGTGATAGTCTGATGCCATGTCCACGTGTTGTCCCCTGATTTGCACCAAATGCTTGCAGGGTACAGGCTCCAGCTGCCCTGTGACTCTGCCATGGATAATGGATGTCTCTCTCCTCAGCGTTCTGTGGTGCCACATGTTGTCACAGTCATTTTAATCATGTTATCTCCCATCACTAGAACTGGAGATTACAGTAAAGTTGTCGTCACTAACAAGCAGTCTTTTACAGAACTTTTGTTAGCTTTTGAACAAAATCGTTGACATTTGCCTGCACCAAGGTGTATTGGAAAATGAATCACTAGAGTGCAGAATCCATGGAGCCTGTGATTTTGTTTTGCTTTTTCAAGCTAATTTTAATTTATTTTATTACTAGTAAAATAACAGAGATAATAGCAGAAAAAAATAAAATAAAATTTAAATTTCTTGGGTTTGTAATTGATAACACTGACTTTATTGAGCAGCTTCTTGTACCCATGCTGCAATAACTTCTTAGCTGACTGACCTGCTGTGACCGACAAAGCTCATTGATTTTCTTAGCGTTTTGAAAGTAATGTTCATTTGCTTTTCCAGTGTTTCATTTTTCTAACCTACTTATACAGGTTCACAGGTAAGCATAAGGGGCAAAGCAGAACCCCTGTACAGGGAACTAGCCAATAACAGAGTACAAATTCCTATACATTCAATATACCAGGGACATTCAAAAAGTTTCTACACTTTTTTAACTCTATTTATTAAGAATTTCATCCATCCATCCATCCATCCATTGTCTCCCGCTTATCCGAGGTCGGGTCGCGGGGGCAGCAGCTTGAGCAGAGATGCCCAGACTTCCCTCTCCCCGGCCACTTCTTCTAGCTCTTCCGGGAGAATCCCAAGGCGTTCCCAGGCCAGTCGAGAGACATAGTCCCTCCAACGTGTCCTGGGTCTTCCCCGGGGCCTCCTCCCGGTTGGACGTGCCAGGAACACCTCACCAGGGAGGCGTCCAGGAGGCATCCTGATCAGATGCCCAAGCCACCTCATCTGACTCCTCTCGATGCGGAGGAGCAGCGGCTCTACTCTGAGCCCCTCCCGGATGACTGAGCTTCTCACCCTATCTTTAAGGGAAAGCCCAGACACCCTGCGGAGGAAACTCATTTCAGCCGCTTGTATTCGCAATCTCGTTCTTTCGGTCACTACCCATAGCTCATGACCATAGGTGAGGGTAGGAACATAGATCGACTGGTAAATTGAGAGCTTCGCCTTGCGGCTCAGCTCCTTTTTCACCACGACAGACCGATGCAACACCCGCATTACTGCGGATGCCGCACCGATCCGCCTGTCGATCTCATGCTCCATTCTTCCCTCACTCGTGAACAAGACCCCGAGATACTTGAACTCCTCCACTTGGGGCAGGATCTCGCTACCAACCCTGAGAGGGCAGTCCACCCTTTTCCGGCTGAGGACCATGGTCTCGGATTTGGAGGTGCTGATTCTCATCCCAGCCGCTTCACACTCGGCTGCGAACCGATCCAGAGAGAGCTGAAGATCACGGCCTGATGGAGCAAACAGGACAACATCATCTGCAAAAAGCAGTGACCCAATCCTGAGCCCACCAAACCGGACCCCCTCAATGCCCTGGCTGCGCCTAGAAATTCTGTCCATAAAAGTTATGAACAGAATCGGTGACAAAGGGCAGCCCTGGCGGAGTCCAACTCTCACTGGAAATGGGTTCGACTTACTGCTGGCAATGCGGACCAGGCTCTGGCAACGATCGTACAGGGACCGAACAGCCCTTATCAGGGGGTCCGGTACCCCATACTCCCGGAGTACCCCCCACAGGATTCCCCGAGGGACACGGTCGAATGCCTTTTCCAAGTCCACAAAACACATGTAGACTGGTTGGGCAAACTCCCATGCACCCTCCAGGACCCTGCTAAGGGTATAGAGCTGGTCCACTGTTCCGCGACCAGGACGAAAACCACACTGTTCCTCCTGAATCCAAGAATAGACTTTTCCAGGGAGGCTGAGGAGTGTGATCCCTCTGTAGTTGGAACACACCCTCTGATCCCCCTTCTTAAAGAGGGGGACCACCACCCCAGTCTGCCAATCCAGAGGCACTGTCCCTGATGTCCATGCGATGTTGCAGAGGCGTGTCAACCAAGACAGTCCTACAACATCCAGAGCCTTGAGGAACTCCGGGCGTATCTCATCCACCCCCGAAGGCCCTGCCACCAAGGAGTTTTTTGAAACAAATTACATTACTTTTCTACATAGTCACCTTCCTTTGTGATGCAATTTTCCCAGCGTAGTACAAACGTTTTACTGTAATACCATCAGCAAAAAAATGTTTTTGGTTGAGCACATAGCCACTGATGCACCGCTGCTTTCACATCATCGTGGCTATAGCTGGATGTCCGGAGCACTCTGCATCCGTCACGCTAGTACAGCCATTTTCAAACATTTCAATCCATTCATAGACTCTACGAGAGAGAACTTTATCCGAATACTGAGGATGCAGAGATGAATTTGTGCTCCTGGCACACCTTCTGCACACAAAAAAGCGTATGACAGAACGCTATTCCTCTTTGGTGCAATTTATAATTTTTGCAGCCATCTTCATCACAGGGTGGCAACTCTTATGCTAAACTGCAAGGGCAGCCGGCTTGCCAGACAGAACTAGTCATATGACACTCTCAGACACGACCAATTACTACTCCTCCTGCCTTCACGGTTTCTAACAAAAATATAAAAGTGCAGAAACTTTTTGAATGTCCCTCATATTTGAGTGATTAGAAAGGAAAACGTTAACAAGCAGTAGAGAGTAACATTTAAAATAAGGCATAAAGTAATGAAAAACTACAGTTAGTCCCAAGACCATATGAAAATTAGCATTCAAGAAAAAAGCTGCTTGACAGATGATTGAGTTAGTTCATTTCTAGATATCCAAGAGAAGAAAGTTAAAAAGTTCAAGTAGTCCAATTGTGCTTTGGAAAGAAGCGTGTCTTCAACAGGCAACTTGGAATTCAATAGATTAGGTGCATTGTGGTTGTTTATGGGAAGATCATTGATAAGTAAATTTCCCCAAAGTAAGACAGCGGGGGTTTGTAAGAGTGTCCTGCAATGAAGTGATGCCCTTTCAAGAGCTGGTAACTGCTTTACACCCAGTGAAGCTATGCTGGCTTGGCTAAGCTGTTTTATGAAATGGATGGATGTGCTAACACACTTATGTGTAATGGCAGCAGCAACAAAATAACAGGGAAAAGGGAAACAGAATAGGGAAACATTGCCCTACCACCAGAATCCTCCAGCTCCTACCTCTACATTGATATAAGAAGAAGACAGGAAAGTACAAATGACCAAAAAAGAATTCACTTTAAACGACTAGAAGTGTTTGCATGAAGAAAAGTAAAGTGAGGTTGGCTAGGTTGGTTGGGTCGGTACTGGCTATGCTTTTGGAGTGAAAACACGGCATGGAAATTCTTTCTTTAGACAATACAAATTACATTGAATCAACACTGTTGGCAATTTTTAATGAAATAAAATTACTCCAATAAATGGAATGCTTGCTACCTATATAAGAAAGTTAGTACTTTTCTTTCAAAACCATTTGAAATGAGCACAGCTGACAACTTTACGAGCAATGATACACACATGACGTAAGCAATGCAAACTGTCCTCAAGTGCAAAGTGAATCTTGAGGTGGGAAACAAAATCAGACTCATGGACCCCAAAAGTCTTCTGGCTTAAGGCCTGGCCTCTTAGGTCCGGGAGTTTATGCTCAATATTGCTGTGATAGCACAGCAGAGTCTGTTACATACAAACGTGAACAATGAAAGCAGGTTCATTTGCTGCTAGTGGCAAAGTGCTCCTGAGAAATGATTCTGTCAAAAGCAATTGTTCCCATGACATTGCCCTGTGTGCTTCCCTAAAGCCTCTATTTTCTGCCTACTTTATTTGTGCCCTTCTCAGTGAAATCCACGGCTTGAAATATTTCCCCAAGGAAGAACACAGGCTGCGTAGCGCTATGAAGGACACACATCCAATACACTGGTGGCCACACACTTCCAGATATGCTGTAGGTACACTATGCCACAATCACTTGTTTGAGAAAATGAAAGAATACAGAATATATATTTTTCACATGTATATTTGTTTTTTTTCTGCTTAAAAGATGCAGAAGTTTAATAAATAGCATAATTCAGGAACATTATAATTTAAATCTCATCCCATGTGAGCAGATCACACAGAATTTCTGCATTTCAGTTTTATGAAATGTTTCTATTCAGTAATATGGCCTGCACTTTCTTCTTGCGTTTATATGGGTTTTTCTTAATGAGCAGCAGCTTCCTCCTACATATCACAGAAGTGCATGTTAGGTTACCTAATAACACTGCATGAGTGATCATGCAATCCAAGGTTACTGTGCCTCTAAAAATAATTCAACCCCTTAGAAGTTTTCACATTTTAATATTATAAAACATTGAAACAAAATATATTTAATTTGCCTTTTTTGACACTCCTCATCAAAAAAAAGGCTTTTCAAAGTCAAGGTGAAAACAGATATCTACAAAGCAATC
The DNA here is from genome assembly GCF_900747795.2 of Erpetoichthys calabaricus. Lineage (NCBI taxonomy): Eukaryota > Metazoa > Chordata > Cladistia > Polypteriformes > Polypteridae > Erpetoichthys > Erpetoichthys calabaricus. The sequence goes on from NC_041396.2 coordinate 66,543,530, forward strand.
TAAATAAGTTAGACACAAAATAATTAATTTTAGGTTAGTTTTTAGTAGATGCACTTTTGTCAGCCCTGACAGCATTGAGTCTGTGCTCTGGTGTCTGTTGGCTTTACACTTCTAGACACTGGTATTTTTCTTCATTCATCTCAGCAAAACTGCTCAAACTTTGTGAGGTTGCATGGGGGTCTCAAGTGAACAGCTTTTTTTCAAGTCCAACTACCTATTCTCAAAAGGATTAAGATCTGGACACTGACTCAGACACTCCAGTTGTTTTTGAGCCATTCTGATGATAGATAGATAGATAGATAGATAGATAGATAGATAGATAGATAGATAGATAGATAGATAGATAGATAGATAGATAGATAGATAGATAGATAGATAGATAGATAGATAGATAGATAGATAGATAGATACTTTATTAATCCCAAGGGGAAATTCACATACTCCAGCAGCACCTTACTGATACAAAGAAACAATATTAAATTAAAGATTGATAATAATGCAGGTAAAAACAGACAATCCCGGGTGGAACTGAAGAGTCGCATAGTTTGGGGGAGGAACGATCTTCTCAGTCTGTCAGTGGAGCAGGACAGTGACAGCAGTCTGTCGCTGAAGTTGCTCTTCTGTCTGGAGATGACACTGTTTAGTGGATGCAGTGGACTCTCCATGATTGACAGGAGCCTGCTCAGTGCCCGTCGCTCTGCCGCAGATGTCAAGCTGTCCAGCTCCATGCCAATGATGGCTTCATGCATGGTGTTGTTGTCTTGCTGGAAAACAAATCTCCTCTCACAATATGGTCTGAACACATACCAGAATGACTAAAATGATTCTTCAGTGACTCTTGCAAATTATGCCTGTCTATAACACTAAACATCATTTTTGCCAAGGTAAAAATATAAATAGCAGGATGACTCTCACCATCACTTTCAGGGGCAACCTACAATATATTCACATACAGTGAACTGTTAAATGTGGTTTGTTGACCAATGAGTAATAAAATCATTATGAAGTAGCAATGTTATTATATTGAATTGCATAATAATAATAATCTACTCTATATATATAAAATCCTAAGCCTAAAAGTGCAACAATTTTTAGCAATGATTTTATGTCACGTTTTTGTCACGCATTAAATCTGGCTTATTTTAAAACCTACATATATACAGTATGTTTGGTATCATTCTTTTCTGAATTTATCAAACTTTAATGTGATGTTGTTAGATTTTCAGATTCTTATTCCGTTTTTAAATTATAAACTAAAAAATATCAAAAACTCACGTCTCACAAGGCGAGACTTAACCAAGAGTGTCAAGAGATTTAACCACGTCGGAAATAAAAGACGAAGAGTAGGACAACTGTTGTACAGGCTTTAAAAAAAGCAAGCCAGCAGCTGATCGAGCAAAGAGGAGGTAAAAAAAAAACTGTATTTGTTTCCCATTGTATCACCGTTTAAGAAGGGGTTTCAGAGGAGCGACGCATATCCTTGGGGTGTGTTCAGCCCCCCTCTTCACAACGCGAGCGGTAGACTGGCCACAACTGGGGGTTGGGCGCCAAAGGCGCCAGGGGGGCTTGCCCCCTAGTAATAATAATAATAATAATAAAAATAATAATAATAATAATAATTTAACATGGGATAAATAAAATTACTAGAGAAGGCAAAAAATTTAGCTGCACTACAGTTCACCCAAAATATGGAATGATTTATCTGACTAAATAATCCATTGATCAGTTTTTTTATATTTGCATAACATACTCTTGAAGCTACTGGTCTCTGAAGGTATTGCTCCATGTCTCCAGGATTTCAGAACAGATGAAGTCATTTTCCATTCTTTTACTTTGCTGAAGTTATCTGCAATAACCTGCACCATTGTATTTTGGAGTATGTCGAAAGTGGGTCTGTGGAATTTGTGGTAAGGTGATAAACAAATTCTTTTATATACAGTCATATGAAAAAGTTTGGGAAACCCTCTTAATTCTTTGGATTTTTGTTCATCATTGGCTGAGCTTTCAAAGTAGCAACTTCCTTTTAATATATGACATGCCTTATGGAAACAGCAGTATTTCAGCAGTGACATTAAGTTTATTGGATTAACAGAAAATATGCAATATGCATCATAACAAAATTAGACAGGTGCATAAATTTGGGCACCCCAACAGAGATATTACATCAATACTTAGTTGAACTTCCTTTTGCAAATATAACAGCCTCTAGACGCCTCCTATAGCCTTTGATGAGTATCTGGATTCTGGATGGAGGTATTTTTGACCATTCTTCCATACAAAATCTCTCCAGTTTAGTTAAATTTGATGACTGCCGAGCATGGACAGTCTGCTTCAAATCATCCCAAAGATTTTCGATGATATGCAAGTCTGGGGCCTGTGACAGCCATTCCAGAACATTGTACTTCTCCCAATGCATGAATACCTTTGTAGATTTCAAACTGTGTTTTGGGTCATTGTCTTGTTGGAATATCCAAACCCTGCATAACTTCAACTTTGTGACTGATGCTTGAACATTATCTTGAAGACTTTAACAAGGGCCCCAGTCCCTGAACTAGCCACACACCCCCACAGCATGATGGAACCTCCACCAAATTTGACAGTAGGTAGCAGGTGTTTTTCTTGGAATGCGGTGTTCTTCTTACGCCATGCAAAGCACGTTTTGTTATGACCAAATAACTAAATTTTTGTCTCATCAGTCCAAAGCACTTTGTTCCAAAATGAATCTGGCTTCTCTAAATGAGCATTTGCATAGAACAAGCAACTCTGTTTGTGGCGTGAGTGCAGAAAGGGCTTCTTTCTCATCACCCTGCCATACAGATGTTCTTTGTGCAAATTGCACTGAAGTGTAGAACGATGTACAGATACACCATCTGCAGCAAGATGTTCTTGCAGGTCTTTGGAGGTGATCTGTGGGTTGTCTGTAACCATTCTCACAATCCTGCGCATATGCCGCTCCTGTACTTTTCTTGGCCTGCCAGACCTGGGTTTAACAGCAACTGTGCCTGTGGCCTTCCATTTCCTGATTACATTCCTTACAGTTGAAACTGACAGTTTAAACCTCTGAGATAGCTTTTTGTAGCCTTCCCCTAAACCATGATACTGAACAATGTTTGTTTTCAGATCTTTTGAGAGTTGCTTTGAGGATCCCATGCTGTCACTCTTCAGAGGTGGGTCAAAGGGAAGCACAACTTGCAATTGACCACCTTAAATACCTTTTCTCATGATTGGACACACCTGTCTATGAAGTTCAAGGCTTAACGAGCGAATCCAACCAATTTGGTGTTGTAATCAGTATTGAGCAGTTACATGCATTCAAATCAGCAAAATTATAAGGGTACCCAAATTTTTGCACAGCCAGTTTTTCACATTTGATTTAATTTCATACAACTAAATACTGCTTCACTAAAAATCTTTCTTTGGAAAACACCCCAGTACTCAGATGTTCCTAGGAAATGAAAGACATACCACTGTTATCTTTTTGGTTGAAAGTAGAGAAAATTATTATGCAGGCTGAGAGAAGTTTTCAAATTTTTTCATATGACTGTAAAGTTAATTTACTTTAATCAGTCTATAGATATGTCTCTCCACCCATCTATTAACTTTTAAACCTGCTTTTCCAATTCATGAGCAATAAATTTTATAGTATTTACCATAAATAATTAAGCATATAGCATAAATAAATTCTTCATGGTGTTGTTGTGCTTAGTATGATGTAAGATGTTCTCTACTAAGTGTGTCAGACACAGGGCTCTTTGGAGAATATAATTTGTACTCCCGATTGAGAGAGAGTGTACTTGTTGACTCCTTCTCCCCTTTCATTTGTATACACGATGAAGAACCACTAGAAGATCACTAACACCACTTCATGTTTAAGCCCAGAAGCCCTACTTCTTCCACTTCCACCAGTATGTAAAGATTAGACAACATGGAAGTCGCATTTCATCTGTGAGAAAAACTACCCCTCAACAGAAGTGTTTATCGATGGGCCCTAACTGTCAACAATAACTTATTTTGATTTCTTTGATTCTTTTCATTTTCCCTCCATTAAATGGGGATTGTCGTGAGACTCCCCAAGCCTGTATCTTATCCTATCATCTTTTTTTACAAGTGTTACTTGAGTTTTATTTTAGTGGGGAATATGTACTGTACGCTGAACTCATAGAAAAAGTATATAATGTGAGAATGAATTGAATATTGCTTTTTTATTCATTTATTTCTTTGCTCCTTCAACAGTAGGCATTAATCTCTTAGTGAACCACACTCTAGTATATTTTCGCCATAGATAAAGCCTGATTGTAACTTAAAACGAAAAAAAAACAAAAAAGAACTACAGTCAGGTGGAGAGTTAGGAAATTGATCTACCTATAAATATAGCACTTGTCGGTTTGTTATTTCTTAAAATATCAAGAAGAGTGGCTTACTGTGAAAAACAGTTTTAACTCATATAAAGACAAAGTGATCTTTGTTTAAGTGAAAATAAAAGTTTTTCTGTTTTGCAACACATGGCTTGTTAGAACTGTTTATCACTGCTATTGCATGTGGGAAGACCTCCATCTGTGTCAAAGATTTGCTGAAAATAAAAATCTTTTGTGTGCTTTAATATTTTTTTTCTAACAGTGAGAAATAATATTCACACAGATCATTATTAGACATTTAATAGCTGATTTAACGAATGCTGTTTTTAAACAGGACAGGGCGGGCAATGATTTTGGTCGTCACATTTATAAGTTAAATTCTGTGCTCTCATGTATTTTAAATAGCTTAATTTTAGACTTGAAGATAACTCAAGGTAGAGGAATAATAGCTGAGAGATACAGTAGGACCAGAATCATCTAGTAACTAATGACGGACACTGTATCTCTCGATTCAGAGATGAATAAAATGGCTGCAGCTGGGTAGTGCATCTTCAAATAGAAGGCACTCTAAGCTGGGCAAGAGTCCAGTAAGAAATCTGGCTTACATTTTATGGGAAGAATCATAAGTTTTACAAATGTGTTTTTTCCTATACTTAAATCATAGATGTTCAGTTCTACAGCAAATATTCTGCAAAAAAAGATCACAGGACACTCTTCTATTATCAGAAAAAGAAAGCACAGCAATGGTCTCTTTTGTTTCTGGTGCAGCAGAGGCCAGTCATAAAAGAATTAAACTTGCCTGCATATATTTGGATGAAATGCAAACTACTTAGGACAAAAAAGGGAAGAGTCAATGCCAAGACCCTTGTCTATTTAGAGAATATCTAAGTTAAAAGCTAACAGCCGTATGGCCATGCATAAAGCAAAGACTCATTGAACAAAAGTATTATAATTAGCATACATGGAAGGTTTAATAAGAGAATAGATGTAGTTATTGTGCATAAGTTCATTATCATTATTTTTATGAGCAGATTTAGAAGATAAAAAGTATTACCTGGAGGGCATACCTTGTTCTTTCTTGTTGGCAGCATGTCTAAGTTTTATAGTTCAAACTTATAAATAATAAAACCCACACTAGTGTTCATTTGAAAACAACAGACTAAATGCATCTTAGGTAGAATAGTCTGAAAATGGATGAGATGTTACTATCTGAGGTCTTCTTGTTGAGTTCAAAAACAGTTAAGATTGTAAAGTAGATTTACTTCTTACTACGTTCTTTGGAAACATTTCTCCAAAAGCAAAATCAGTAAAACCTTTCAATATGGCAAAAGTAAAATGATGTTGTGATGGACGGCCGGCATTTCAGTCTGGCCGGGACGTCCCTCAACCAAGAGAAAGAGCATTTTTAGGGCAATACATCCCCCGGGACGCTAGATGACAGCTCCCCTGGATGGAAATGGTTCCCCGGATTCCCGCAGGGCAGCTTGGGACATGGAGTCCGGTTCTTCAGCCCTGTTGGGTACCGTAGGTGTTGCCAGGGGGAGCTCACCAAGAACCAGGGGACTATTATGGTGACGTTAACCCGGAAGTACTTAGGAGTCATGAGGACGGAAACCTGCAGTACTTCCGGGACACCTGAAGAAGGCGTTTGACCTGGAGACGGAAAACTTCTGGGTCATGGACTATAAAAGGATTATGGGAAACCCCAGCAGAGCGAGCCGGAGTAGGGTGGGAGTGTGATGGAGCTGCTGGGAGTTGGAGGATTGTATTTATTGTTATTGATTATTGTGCTTATTGTTGGAGAATTGTGGAGTGTGTGGTGCTTTGTGCACTGTTATTGAAGAATATTATAATTAAAATCTTCTTGTGCTTTTACACGTGTGTCTGAGACGTCTGTCTGGTGGGTTCAACGGGGCGCTATATAGCACCTTGTACCACAATGTCAATCCAGAAATGGTTGGAGACTTTGAAAAAAGCTTTGAATATAATTTGTGGACCTTTAATTTTTCCAGGACTTCTGTAAAATATTTATTGCTTGGAAGTAATACATTAAGGGAATGGTATTAAAAAAGTTTTCAGCAAACTGAATGTTTTTCTTTTTTTTTTCAGTAATAGGCTTATAGCATTTCAGGATTGTAGAGTGCTGAATTTGATGAACGCTTTTAGTGGATTCATCACAAGTTACACATGTAAACACACAGACACCATGTCAGAAATGGGCAAATCATATTGAGGGTGCCTAAAATGTATAGATTTCTCAAAAATTTACAATACTTTCCTTATATAATGTATAGACATATATAATATAGTTTTTAAAGACTATATACTATATACTACTAGCAGGAGTACCCGGGGTTGCCCGGGAATCTATAACTGGTAAATTTCCCAAATGAAAGAAACAGAACATAGAAATCGAACAAACATTTTTCTGATTGACATTTTATTGTAATAAGTAATATAAGTGGTCATTTTAGAGGCTTTGGATACAGTATATTTTTTATGTTGTCGTGGGGTTACAAAAATGAACAAATTGTGAGGATTGCCCACTATAGAACATGTTATGTAGAGTTGTCCGTGTGAAAAGCATGGATTTTCCAAATTGATGCCTTTAACCTGGAGTGATTGCTCTTCAGCCTTAGTTATACACATAGCAAAATCCAAACGAATAGGAAATTCTAGGCTTTTGAAATTAAAGGGTAAATCATTCTGAATCACCGGAATTCTTTGCATGAAAACATGTTGACGTCTTGCACAAGGTTTGAGACGGCCTTGAAATAGACTTTTTTGAACAGGAAATTGTAGACGTTTGAAATCAAAGGGTAAATCATTCGGAATCAGAGAAATTCTTGGTATGAAAACATCTTGACGTCTTGCACAATGTTTGAGATGGACTTGAAATAGACATTTTTGTGGCATCGGAAGTGGTATTTCTAATGCCATGTGTTTTTTTTGGTGGCATAGGTATATTAGCGAAAAGCAGGACAATTATAATGTGTCACATGGTATTACGTATGGAATAAGCACCAGAGTGAGATGAATGTACGTTATTCACAATACGTCAGAAAGCGAACAAATAGCACCAGTCAGTCAGAAAGACCAAGACTGAAATCTTACTGTGCGTCGGAAAGCGAGGAAATAGCACCACAAATACGGAAAGCCAGTCACGCGCACTGGGTCGTACATCCATATGGCAGTTCCCCTTCACGCGATGAAAGCAGTCAGCTTCTCATACTTGGACACTTCTGCAATGTCCTGGTAATTTAAAGAAACATTGGTAAAGAGGGATGCACAGAGACCAAACGTGCCGCTAGATGGCACCACTGTTAACGTCAGAATTCTTGGTATGAAAACATCTTGATGTCTTGCGCAATGTTTGACACGGCCTTGAAATAGACTTTTTTGTGGCATCTGAAGTGGAATTTCTAATGCTATGTCTTTTTTTTGGTGGCATGGGTATATTAGTGAAAAGCAGGACAATTATAATGTGTCACATGGTATTACATACGGAAATAAGCACCAGAGTGAGATGAATGTACGTTATTTACAATACGTCGGAAAGCGAACAAATAGCACCACAAATAAGGAAAGCCAGTCACGCGCACTGGGTCGTTCACGTTTTACATCCATACGGTAGTTCCCCTTCACGCGAAGAAAGCAGTCGGCTTTCTCATACTTGGACACTTCCGCAATGTCTTGGAAATTTAAAGAAACATTGGTAAAGAGGGATGCACAGAGACCAAACGTGGCGCTAGATGGCACCGCCGTTAACGTCTGTTGCAACGTGCGGCCATCTTGTCGATGATAAGTACGGGGACTTTTTGCGAATGTTGTGTTGGTCAAAAGGTGTCCTGCGCTTGACCAAGGACATTTTTCCCAACCAAACATACCCCATGACCTCCTCCTGGTCACAAAGCAGCCCCATGCCCAGTTTGGTGGCGATCAGACGCCCGGTGCAGATTTGTATGGCGGACAAACAAACATACATAGACTCTGCTTTATATATTAGATTTAACCAATCACAACTTATCAATTCCTATTCACCTATTATTTTCAATACCTTTTCATTTACAATTTCCCCTTTTCCCCAAGGTATTTCTTACAGCTGTACTACTAGATGACTTGTTTAATGTATAAACTACTACATGTTAAGAAATATTTTAAAATATTTACACCACATTTAGTCCCTTTACCATGGCTAACACTGTTGGTAGAACACCATTTTAGACCATAAAACCACCAGAGTTACAATATAATACACAATCTCAGGAATCATGTCATGGTTTTGGTCCCGACATCCCATTCTAAATTATTAGCTCACTGGCAGGGGCCATACAAAATCAAAGAGACAAAAAGCTTGGTAGATTATTTGGTGAAACAGCTGGATCATTGACTGGATGAACGGGTCTGTCATGTCAACTTATTCAGTCTGACTCTGGCATCCCCTGGTCCTATGCCTCCCGTTTGAAGAAGACGTCATTCTACAGCTCTGACTGATGATTTTTTTTGTCGATTTTGTTTTCTTGGCCAATTCATCTGCCAAATATACAGGGTTCACCATCAGGTGCCCCAACTGTTTACCTTTGTCTGGTTCTCATTCTTACAACACATATTGAATAATACCTTGATAAATTGCATACAAGTGATCCATCTATTGCACATCCATTTTTTTCAGTACATGCTCATGGCTCCATATGCACCACTTTAGAATTCCCAATCATCTTATCTTGCATGGCTTTTTGATGTGGAAAGAAAACTATATTGATAGAGAAAGACAGTCATGGAAGAGTATGCAAACTATGCACAAATTATGTCCAGGCTGAAAATCAAACCTAGATATCTGGACCTGTTAAACAGCAGTAGGAACTCTTATGCCACTCTGCTACCGATATACAAGCCATCAAGCTGCAAATCATTTTCAAATCCAGGGTGCCATATAGTAGGAAAAGAATATAATACTATAGAGGCATACTTGCACCATGTCTTTAAAGAAATAAAACATGATGCCAGAGTGCAGTGAGAAATAAGAGAGCCAGAGTTTAATTTTTAACATGCATACTAAAAGCATTGCTATCATCTCAACTTTTTTTTTCTAAAGAATTTATGCCATTTTTGAGTTAAACTAAAAATTGTATATATACTACAAACTTAATATATGGCATAGACAAGCACCCATAAAGGTCTGTAATATCACCTTGCAGGTAGAATTGCACATTACATTTTTAAGGCATCCTCGCTACTAAGGTAACACTGTAATGAAAGATAAGGAAAGTACATTCTTCCTGCAGGTAGTCCCACAGCTGTGAAACATTAGTTGAATTCCTTTCTTAGAGAGTCATGCACAGCTTCTGGCAGTAGTCACTGAAGATGGTTAAAACTTTACAAGGTGCACTCCATGAAATGAAAGTCACTTCAAGAAAACCAAGGTGCACCTGCATGCAAAACAAAAAACGAAGAAAAAAAAAAAAAAAACCAGCTGTGACAGCTGTAGTCAACTGAAAAGGATCACTTGCAGTGTGCATATCTATCCATCCATTCATTCATTTTAGAGCTTAATTAACCTTCCATGTACTCAGGGCTGCTGGAATAAGCTGTGAACCCATAATGAAAAAAGTAGGTTCAGAAAGTGAATCTTACATGGGATGTAATAAGAGACGTACAAGAAAAAAAAAGGCAGACTCATAACGCACAAATATACAGACATTGATACAAACATTAGAAATATCAAATTCCATTCTCTAGTTTTCAAAGATTGTTCTTCTTAAAGACCCCAATAATCTTCCACCAAATTACAGAAACACCCTGCCCCAATATAGCCTGCAGTATTCAACATGAATAAAACTTTACTGGCTTTCTTTTAAAGCTGGATATGGCTGCTTCATATCCTAACTGCAGTCTCCAAAATGATCTCATCTTGATGACCCATTGTTCTGATAACTCTTATCCAGACTCACAACCCATCCCTATCTATTTAAATTCAAAAAGTGTCATTCAAGTTAATATATGGCACTGTGATATTTGTGCTTGCATCTGTCTTGTCTGCTCAATACTATGTGATGATTTCACTTTCTTGCTGCTTTTTATTCCTTTGTACATATGGAAACACATTATTTCCTTTCAACTGTAACATTGTCATCAGTCTGGAAATACTTCATAGAGCCACCTCTTATAATGGAATGTCAACCTTGGCTGGCCGATTGCACTGAATAGCATTCTTATTTGCCTTATAAAGTGCCTTTTGATGATGTGTTCCACGAAAGGTGGAGCAAACAATAGAGATAACTGATCAAGTCACTTTTGAGCAAGTGCAGTATTTAATATTTTTATTGGATTGCTGAACACTGTGCTGACTGACTGAGAAGATCGTTCCTCCCCCAAACTATGCGACTCTTCAGTTCCACCCGGGGGGGTAAACGTTAACATTATATAAAGTTATTGTCTGTTTTTACCTGCATTATTATCAACCTTTAATTTAATATTGTTTTTTTGTATCAGTAAGGTGCTGCTGGAGTATGTGAATTTCCCCTTGGGATTAATAAAGTATCTATCTATCTATCTATCTATCTATCTATCTATCTATCTATCTATCTATCTATCTATCTATCTATCTATCTATCTATCTATCTATCTATCTATCTATCTATCTATCTATCTATCTATCTAATATCTGAAATAAACAGGTTTGGAAAATGAATGAATGAAAGTGTAATTATTGTTACTATCTGACATTTTATTCTATTTTTTAACATACTTTGTTTATTCCAATGAGTGTTATACGTATATGGCAATATCAACCTTTTTAATGCCACTGGGTTTACCTAGGTGAGATAGGCATTGCAGGGAAGTGCAAGAGAAAAAAATTTCAGGCACCCAATCAAGGAACAATTTATGACTTTAAGTTTAGTCTTGCCTCTTAAATCACAACAAAAGGTTTTTAATTCAAGTGTTCTAATCTCACACTGACATCTGACCACAAAATTAATTAGCAAAACGATAAATAAAAGTATCCTTTTCTTACAAATAAGCACTACCTACTGTGAATTGGGGTAGCAGCACCAGATGTGGCCAGTAGGGTGGCACCACTCAGAAAGTCTGGTCACACAACACCAGAATTTTAGTAAGAGAAATCCTGTTATTGTGTTTTCATTTTCCCATGCCAAAAGAGGACAGTATATTGTATCTTTACAAGTGTAATGGGAAGGAGAGTTACTCTTATAATCCCCAGAATACATCTTTTGATGAGGGGAATGTACAAAGGGATCTGTTGTCACCTGGGATTCCAGAAGTACTTACTGCAGGGTACCTCTAAGTTATTATGGGCCTCAATAGAAAAGGCCTTCTTTCCCCTGATCTAGGTGAGCTTGAAATTGAGAGGCAGTAGGTAAGAAAGAGCTCAACTGGTAAGTGTGAGGATGGAAGGATGGAAAGCCGGAATGGTTGAGGTTAAGGTTTTTGAGGAACTCAACTTTTATTGTCATTCATCCACATACATAGCATATGGTTGAAAGAAATTTTGTTCCTTACAGTCCCCAGTGCATAGGCAAAACAACATACATAATATTACCAAAACCAGTGCAACAATACAATGTACCAGACAGGTAGTTGTACTTGTAGGTAAGCTATAGGTTATGTATGGAGTGTTTCTTTTTTGCACAGTATTTGTACCTATGCTTTCCCAGGTAGTATTTGTTCTTTCTTTTGTTATTACATTCTTTTTTGTTTGCTATTTATGTCTCCTTTTCTGTATTCGAATTTCATGTCTGCTCTGGAGCACTCCCAGAACCTCCATACTACAGGGTGGTCCAGATCTAAGTATGCATTTATTACATTGTATTGCATTAAAAATTGCATAGTTAGATCTGGACCACCGTATAGATATTGTTATGGTTTGACCAGGCTTTCTTCCTTGGCTCTAGTTTCTTTCATTTTCTTTATTCATTTTTTTGTATTTTATGTCATTGGATACTTTTTTATTTCCTTTATTTGCTTTGTATTGTGTTATTTTTTCAATGATTCTTTGATAATTAATGATCTTCTGTAATTCTAACACTGTGGCTGCAAGAACGGACAAGGTATTTTTAAAATTTATAAAAGAACACTTCACTTTAGAACGTGACTTCATGTAGCAAATTAATAAATAAAATGATTTTGAAGAAATAGCTTTTACTTGAAAAACCTATAATGTATTCTTTCTTTCAGGTTTACATTTTTAAAATTATTTTGCATTTCCTTGTTTGTGATTGTATGCTTTTGTTTCAAGAACTACATTTTTTTGGTTTGCAGACATGCAATCTTTACCTTGTTTGAAGATTTATTACTATACTTTTGCTTCAGAGTTCTTCTACTTTGTATTGTCCCTTGGCACATCTTTTGATATGTTTTTGAATTTTTTTAATTTATACAACATTGTTACATTTTCGTATTTAACTTAATAAAATTGAAATATATATTTTCATGACTTTCTTTTTTACGGCTCTCCTCTTCTTTGTGGTAATTTGGTAGGCCTTTTGTAAGTGTTGCCTTGTAGCCATGGCTTCCAGGATAGGCTGTGACACCTTGTTACCTTGAGTTGGATTAGGTGGGTTTGAGAATATTATGTTATTTTAAGTTAATTAAGAATATTTCTCACAGGAATTTTCAGGAGAAAAAAAAGCAGGTGAACAAGTATAATGTAGGCAAAAATAAAAAAATGTCTAGATTAGCAAATTATAGGGAAGAATGAAAAAAGTAATATGAAGGTGTGAATAAAGAAACTGAAAGGATCTGAGTGTGGAATGTGCCTGTGATTCCCCCATGAACCTGACTGGTTAGATACCTGTTTTAGAGGTACAAGCTGGCATTTGACAGGTCAAAATCTATAATCCTTCCAACATGCACATCCTTCAGTTATAGAATGTATTTAAGCTGATTAAATCTATCCTAACTTATAACACTCCCATGCCAAATGGTATCCTTGACACAATGCCGTGGTCACTAGGCCAGAGGTCAGTCCTACTACAATATAAAACCTTAACTTTTATCCCTGTCATTAAATCAGGCCATGCTATTTTAATGACCACATATCTTTTGCATAAAGCTCTCTTGTAATGAATCATCTAGAGAAGCTGGTCAAGCTTTTCATCACGTCAGGGACAGAGATCTAGTTCAGTCTCCTCCAATGTATGTACTGTTTCAGAACAGGAGTACAACACTGATCTTTTTTGATGACGAATATACACTCCTGAAATCTACAAAGGCTTCAATTTATGGACTTTTGTCCATTAAACATTTTTCTCACCTGAAAAGTGGACACTTGGTTCAATTGGGATTTTAAGATCATTTTCTGGAAAAAGAATATTTTTGAAATGACAGATCATAGAGTCTATTCCAGAGACATCCTATTGGCTATATAATGAATTGTATAGATCTTAAGGATCTAAACAGTATCCTCATCCTGTCCTTTGTAATTTTGTTGGTTTTTGTTTCAGATTAATGGATTAATGTTTGATAAAAATGTCTCCAAGCAAAAAGAATGCAGTAATTGATCTCTTAAGGAATTTGGGCAAATCTATCTCAGTTGTAATTTATGGTTATGAGATTTACTTTATAGAGCAATGCAACTATCTTGTATTTGCTGTACCTTCATCACTCAGACACACAAATCTCAAAAACCTTTATTAGACAACTAACTCAATAAATGTCCACAAGTTCCAATGGAACACATCTACTGTATAGTTTCTTTTTTGAAAGTATTTTGTCTCACTTTCATCTGCTTCTGTTTTACTTCCCTCACTGTTAAGAACAGGATATGCTGCAGCCACACTAACCAGGACCTGTAAGGGTACCCATATTCCTCTCAAACACTTGAATTTACTCTCTGAATATCAAGTTATAAGATGTCCAAGGAGATAATTCCTATTCCCACTATCCCCCAGTTTCAACACTGACTCCAAAACTGTATAACAAATTAGTGCAGGTCCTCATTTTGTGCCTTGACGATAAAGATATAAATGGTGCCCTTTGGCTATTCATAATTTGAAATGCACTTACTTCTTTAATGACACCTGAATTTGTGAATTTTATGTGTTTGTCCAAGTGGCAGTTCTGTCTGAAGAAATTACATTCTAGAGATTGTATTGTGTTGTACTGTAGCGTTTCATATCAATCATCAGTCCATCTATTTTCTGAACACTGATTGCCGGGAGATAGAATCTTTTTTGGAAGAACTTGGTACATGTCTGGAACAAGCTGATGAGAGGATTAGTTGAAAATGTACACATCCATCCATCCATCCATCTTCCAACCCGCTGAATCCGAACACAGGGTCACGGGGGTCTGCTGGAGCCAATCCCAGCCAACACAGGGCACAAGGCAGGAACCAATCCCGGGCAGGGTGCCAACCCACCGCAGGACACACACACAAACACCAAGCACACACCAGGGCCAATTTAGAATCACCAATCCACCTAACCTGCATGTACACATACTGCACAAATTATGACCAGGCAAAGAAGCAAATCCAAGCTTCTCTAAATCTGAGGCAGCACTGGTACTACTTTTACCATCTGTACCACTGTCTCACATGAGTCAAAAATGCACATTATAATAGGTCTTTTATACGTTTTCAGTATGTTGTACAAAAGAATCAGGAGTTCAGTGAAGTGCAGCATCGACTGAGGGAAGCTATAAATATGGAGACAGAAAAAATGAAATTATGACTCCCATTGTGACAGGGTGTTGAGAATAAGGGAGGCCCTAAGGGATTTTAGTCGAGACAAAGGGTGGTTGTTAGCAAGGCTGCGGTTCTGTAGCATTCAAGGGAATCTTAGTAGAAGAAAACAGCCAGCTCCAGGTAAGACACCTGAAAAATGACAGAAGGCAACAGCATAGAATCATTAGACCTTAAGTGCACATTGCTAGAAGGCAGGGGAAGATAGATCTCTCTACTCTACTATAAATATCTACGGTTGTCTGTTCAGATGCCGGGGCCTGCACCGAATAATATCAAAATGACAGAAGAGTCTGTCTAGAAATAAAGCAGAAAAAGAAAAGAGAAGCAATCCATTTCCTTTGCTATGGAATATCTCAAACTAAGAGGTTGTTTATAGCCTTTTTTATTGTATACAACCATTATATCTTAAATAAATGTTCATGCTAAATTCTATTGCAATTGCCTATCATTGCTTTCTTAATTAGTTGTGAGTCTTTGTTCATCAATTCATTTTAATAACTGCAACCCTAATTAAAGGCAGCAAAGCAGGGTACATGACACTTCAGACTGGGTTCAGAATACACAGAAGGTATACCAAAAAATAATAATAATTTTAAAACCACACAAATAGTAGCTATTGGTGCTGTATCGCAGCACTGGTGCCAGGGAAAAATCTGTAGGGAGATGTCAAAAAGTGGAGACGTTGTACTTATCCGAGTGAAACTTTAATTTCAGTCCCAATAAACTATAAAGTAATAATTAATGTTCACTACTAGTGATGAGCGAATGAGTTCACCTCGAGTTCGGAGAAATCACAGAAGTGTTCATGGATATTATCAAACTCTGCGAAATGCATTGAAGTCAATGGGGATGGACTAACTGAACTAGATTTGATTGGATTATAATGGCGCATAGTTTTGTGAAATTAGCTACTAAAATTATTTTCACAGGTGATTTTTTAATTGTGAAATGCAAATCTCACTAAAGAATCTTTTTGAAGTTTAAAAGTTTTTTTGGGGTAGAAAACAATGAAAACTGTTCAGTGCTGTCACTAAGGTTTGTGTCACCCAGTGTGGTAACCAAGGCCGGATTAAAACCCTCACAGGTCCATAGGTGACTCAAGTTCCATAAGAGAAAGTTGGATCATACTTTAAACAATGCAGTGCAAGGCTGCTTAATGCAGTGTGGTAATTCCAACTATTAATGGACACTCTATTGTTTCATCAAGTGGGTAGTAGGACCCTTCTTAGTGATTTAAGCCTGAAACACCTGGTGAGGTCCGCATCCCCACTCTCCCGCAGATTACCTGTATTCTTTTATGCAGCTATGTAAATTATGTAGTCCTACAACACCAGCAACTCAATTCAATTTATGCTTCTAACTCACATCACCACAGAGGAGTGCAGTTTTTTTTTTAAATGTGATATGCTTCATATTTTCCACATGGAGACACAGTTAAACACACCGTTGTACACATTACCATGTTTTCTTCACAGGAAAACTCAGTACACAGAAATTCACTGCTGCCAATTCCCCCTCCTCACTTGCTATTACCTAGCAACCTCCTTATCTTAATTGAGGATGTGAGATTAATGCATGAAAATGCTGTTAGACAACTTATCGGAACAGAACTTAGCACCTTTTCCTTTGTGACCTCCCCCACCATAACCTATCTATTGGGAGGAGCGAAAGCTTTAGATTTGCCAAAAGTTCTGATCTCGAGTTTTCGATGGATCTCAACATTTTAGGGTCACCTGATACTGAAAACATTGATATCTTGATGATGGGTTTGTGTCTGGGTGTCTGTGTCTGTCACAGTTTCTTGAGGACAGTCTAGAGCTACTGTAAAATGTCTGGACAGAAAAATTTCAAACTTGAAACTGTTATGAGATGACAATGTGCTGATTAGTTTTTGAGCCAAATCGTGCAAGAGAAAGGTGCTGTAGAGGAACCCTCAAATACTGTAATTCTGCAATTACTTATGAATTCTTCTTGTCAATTGCTATTGTAATGACCTATTTTATGACCAGAAAGATCAGCTTCAGAGCGGTAAATAATTACTTAAATGTTATAGAATAGTTCAGGTAACTTGGTTCCAAGGGCGCAAAGCCTACTGATGCTCATGTTTGAATTATTTCTTGTGTGAATGCAATGCATTTTGCTGGAAGCAGCACACTATTATTTTACAAGTTGTTTTGTGTAGCGGTACAAATTTAAGTTAGCACAATTCATTTCATTCATAACTACTCCTGCAAAGGATGGCTTGAAAGCGCCTGGGTCATTTGGTTAAAGACTTGCAGTGATGCCAAACCTGACTAACTGGAGAACAAGACCTAAGACAGAATGACAGAGTAACAATACTTAGTAATAATACTAATAGTAATACATTTTATTGATAAAAAACTTTTCTCAAAGATCCTGCAAGTAAGAATTTCACTCTACCTTGTATATGTTTTGTGGCAGATGGCTGTGGCTCTTGCCCAGCTGGGATGCCTGGAGGATTAAAAGACTGGGAGGGAGACAATACCTCTCCCGGGACACGAGAGGGCAGCCCCCCTGCTTTGTATTGGGGCCACAGGATCAGAACTTGGAAGATCAACCATTTTGTGGCCTGTGGCCATCGCCACGAGGTGCCTGGACAATTGTGCAGCCCAGGACAGCAGTACTTCTGCAACACTCGGGAATGCTGCCAGAAGAAGATCCGGGGACACCTGGAGTACTTCTGGATCCCCATACAGCACTTCCGCCACACTCGGGAGTACTGCCGGAAATGAATGGGGCAGCACCTGGACCACATCCAGGTGCACTATACCAGGAGGCCACCTCACTCTGTTCAGGGGGCCGGAGTCAGGTGGTAGAGGACAGAGCTTGCTGGAGAGGAGTGAAGGCGGTGAAAGAATAGAGAAGAAGAAAAGAATAGAGAAGAAAAGGACTGAGTAATTGTGGGTGATCTGTGCAGTGTGTGTAGTTTGTTATAAAAAGGGAAAGAAAATAAAACCGTGTTTGCTTCTGGGACTTGTGTGTCTCAGTGTCTGTCTGTGTCTGGGCTGATCTTACACAGTGTCAATACTAACCCAATGCTGGCCCTATGACCTATGGACATTACAACTCCTACAGTCCCATAATATAATATGTAGAACCATGCAGTTTTTCTAAGGTGGGAGAGAAGCCTTGGAGACTCAACTCTTTTAGGTGACAAGAGGGTCGGTGTGCAGGAACACCACTGGGAGCTACAAGTAGTTGTAGTCTGGTGTTCTCTGAGAGAAATGTACAGAAACCCCAATGCCAAAAATAGGATTTAACTAGAAGTAAGACTAACAGAGGTGAACGCTGCCTCATACCTGGAGTTCCAAGGAGTGTTATCAGAAAACGTCCTGTCTTAATGGCAGGAGGATAAAAGGCAGGGATCTGAGCCAGAGACAGAGAGAGAAATACACGGGAGCCAAAGAGAATGTTTGGTGCAGTAGTGTGATGGGCACCCCACATAGTAGACAGGGTGTAAGATCTGTTACATTGAGCCCAGAGGGACAACTGTTTACATTTGTTTGGACTCCACATGTGGTAATCCATCTTTTGAGTTATTGGTTTAATGAAGGTGTAATATTTTGTAGTTTTTGCCTCTTTTGTAATGTTCTGACCTTTATGATCACCTCATATCCCAGTTTCTGCATGTTTTCCCTGAATCTGTTTTTACTAAAGATATTTAGATTTTCAACTACATGCAAAATACATGATGGTTGTTAGTGACATTACAATGACCTTGCAATTATGAGTGAGTCATGCAGATGAATGTCAAAATCAATACTTCATAAGTTGCTGATGTTGTATGATATGATTCATCTCTCACAGGCCCTATAATGGAAAATATGTAGCTGTAATCTAATGTATATTTACTTGAACAGTGACATCAGAACTTGCATTATGTGATTTGGATGGTATGCTGGTGCAGTGGTTAGCTTTGCTGCCTCATGGATCAATTGGCCTGGGTTTGAATCTCATGTTCCATCATTTTCCATTGGGATTTTGCAGGTGCTTCCTGTGTCTGTATGGGGTTTCCTTTGGGTGAGTGTTAGGTTGATTAAAGTTTATACATTTGCATTTTTGCTAATTTGATTTTATGCGTGTGCTATGTCTAGTACTGTTTCTTACCTGAGGCTCAGTGCTGCTCCCCACCCATGACTCTAAACTGGAAATAAATAATGTTATGCTATTATACAAATAGGCCTAAGTCTTTCTAGGCCTAAGTGTTTGCACCTTTCTTTACAGTAGCCCTCTATTAGCATGTGATTTTCACTTCAATGTATGTTTGTTTTTAAAACTTCAACACTGCACAATGTCACTTTGTCACTTTCTAAATGCCTACAGGTCCAGGAGTGGGTATTCAATTGATGATTTTCACTTTTAAACACTACTGATGCTTTATAATGATGCTTTTTGTTATTAAAAAAGAAAAAAAAATGTATTTGATTACAAATGGGATATAGCCAGTAGATAACAGCATTCTCCAATCATGACTCTGTCCATTTACATTAATCTCCAATGTAGACCACAGGTTGAAAACCACCTTCCTATGCAATATTTTCTATTAGTAAAAAAACAAAATTAAATAAAATGAAATGCATTCAAAAGAAAACCCCTCTGACTTGATACCAGGGTAGTAGCAGTCTCTTCCCTATCATTTAAAAAGATGTACTCTAAAAATATTTTCACACATGATGCAAAGCTAGTTATGTTACTGGACTGTCAAATTATGGTGACCATAAAGTGCCTTGTAGAACTGGGACTGGAAGCAGCTTACCACAGGGCAGGGGACAAGGAAGAAGATGTCAATTAGAAAGTGCACTGGCAATGGCAATCTAGATGGCCACGTGATACTCCATATTGTGAGATTTGGGCACCAAGCTACACTCTGGACATCTTGCAGTCCCGGACCAAACAGTATCAGTATGAGCGACCGACAGACTGGATCAAAAACAATGGTGTGATTTATTTACAAGACTGTAAGTATAAAGCAATTAAGTGTCATGGAGTCTTTAGGACACAGATTTTCTGCAATGACAAACACAAAAAATAATGATTATGTACAATATTTACAGTCCATTGCCCAAAGCCAAATGATGAAAAAACACACACAAAAAGGCAGCCTTTCTTTTTCAGCAAAACAGTTCAGGATGAGAATTTCTTTAAACAAAAACTAATCAAAAATAATCAAAATGAAAAAGTGTACTTACAAAATATTACACCATCAAAACTAATGCTAGGAGGGTTATAAATAAATATTTACAGTAAAAATCAGCACAAGTCAATTCCCACTGCTAACAAAAATGCTCTTTGGTTGGTCAAAAGACAGGACTTGCTGGTCGGAAACCTGTTTTATATGAATCCAGCAGCCAATCCTATATAACAACTACTTCATATAACCAATAACAGCAGATGCGGTCTCGCTCACGCAGTGCCACACAACACGCATTGTGCAAGTCCGCTATTAGTCTGTTTGATTCCTCATGCGCGTGCAAATGTGTACCAGAGGCAACATCATGGATGAATGTTCTGACTCTTACCAATTTTATGGTACATTTTCTGCAGTTTTTAACTATGGTATTTTGTGGTGTAAAAATGTTCACAAAAGGTACTTTAACCTCTAAGGTTCTTTTTATATTGTTGGACAAGTTATTACTGAAAATGCTTCAATTATTAGCCTTGATTTAAATGTACACCCCGTAACATTTACCTCTTTAACCAAAGGCCAGAAGCCCCTTCAGGAGCTACACTCCTTCTGAGGCTTCCCAGATCTCTACCTTTGAAAGGGCTTCACAAATCAAAGAAAGAAATATGGCAGAGGTTCGCAACTTCAGTTTCAATACCTTTTGACATGACAGCTGGAGCTCCCTCTAGTGGAACCTGGAGATCCCACACGTCCAATAATAATAATAATAATACATTTTATTTATATAGCACCTTTCCCATGCTCAAGGCACTTTGCAGAGTTTAAGAAAGAATGGCAGGGTATACAGTATATAGCATTGTACTAAACTAGATAAATAAATAAAGAAGATTAAGACATTAAATTCAGAGAAAGAAGCCTAACAGACAACATAATTGATGGTCTAGCACAGGGGTAGGCAACGTCGGTCCTGGAGTGCCACAGTATGTGCAGGTTTTTGTTCCAACCCAGTTCCTTAACGAGAACTCAATTATTGCTGATGAAGCACATATTGCTTAAGTGACATTTTAATGCTTCATTTTAGTGGTCTCGCTTGTTAAGGTTCTCCAACCTTAATTGCTTATTTCAATCTTAAACTGCTGCATTCAGTGTTTTAATTGCTCCTTATTAGCAATAAGATGTAAAAGACAAAGCAGCCAGCAGTTCTCCAGCTAGCTTTTTTCCAATTACATCTGTGTGTGTTCATCATGCACGGTTTGATTTAATAAAACACTTAATAGAAAAATGTGACAGACTGAAAATGATCTGTTTTAGGCTTCAAATCATTTGGATGATATCCTTGGAAAGGAAAAAAATCTACGATATAAAAGCCTTACATTGCACAGACTAACAAGCCATAAAATTAAATAAGGTCTGAGATTGGCAATGATTGGTTTCTAATTAAGCAATTGGGTTGAATGAAAACCTGTAGCCACTGCGGCTCACCAGGACCGACATTGCCTACCCCTGTTTTACATCTTATTGCTAATAAGGAGCAATTAAAACACTGAATGCAGCAGTTTAAGATTGAAATAAGCAATTAAGGTTGGAGAACCTTAACAAGCGAGACCACTAAAATGAAGCATTAAAATGTCACTTAAGCAATATGTGCTTCATCAGCAATAATTGAGTTCTCGTTAAGGAACTGGGTTGGAACAAAAACCTGCACATACTGTGGCACTCCAGGACCGACGTTGCCTACCCCTGGTCTAGCACACACACATACAGGTTACATGAGCATCTTGACATAGAGGTAAACTGAGAGAAGGGTAATAAAGTCAAGTAGACCTAAAAGCCCAACTGAACAGATGAGTTTTGAGTTGTTTTTTAAAAGAATTCATGGAGTCAGCTGACCTGATTGTTTTTGGTAGGTCATTCCAGAGTCTGGGCGCTATACAGCTGAAGGCCCTGTCACCCATGGAGTGTAGATTAGTGTTGGGCACAATAAGATTTCCAGAATCAGAGGACCTTAGTGGGCGGACAGGCACATAGTGATGGATAAGGTTACTGATGTAGTTTGGCGCAAGGTCGTTTAAGGCTTTGTAGGTTATTAGTAGGATTTTATATTCGATTCTGTAAGACACAGGGAGCCAGTGAAGGCGGAGCAGGATGGGTGTGATGTGCTCGCTGCAGCTGGTTTGAGTAAGGACTCTTGCAGCTGAGTTTTGAATAAACTGGAGGTGTGATATAAGATTAGAAGGGGCACCTGCCAATAGAGAATTACAATAATTGATGCGGGATGTGATAAAAGCATGGATAAATTTCTCAGCGTTAGAAAAGGAGAGGAAGGAACGAACACGTGATAGGTTACAGAGGTGAAAGTAAAAAAGTTTCTTAATGTGATTTATGTGGGCGGAATAAGAAAGAGAGGAATCAAAAATGAAATCCAAGTCATAACTGGCCTTGAAAGGTAGCTTCTTTGTGGAACTAAAAAGAGAAGCTTGGTCATACTTCTCCACCTGTATTTCATGGACCATATGTTGTCCTCTGTTAGTTAGTTAGTTAGTCCCCTGCCAGTTCTCGTTGACCTCAGCCAAAGTTTCCCAAGGTGTTTCATTGCCTTGCTAGACTTCCTTGGTCATGCTCTGTAAGGAAAATGTCATACACCTTTGCACTCACTTTCCCTCTATAATCTGGGATGATTGTACTTAGCCTTTACTCCTTCTGCGTTTTTGCCCATCTCTGTTCTAGAGGGATCCTGCATTCCCATACTGGCATAAGCAGGACTTCTCATACTGCTAATATAAAATGTTGTATGTAAGTTTTGGATACACTGTGCCATCCTATTGGTAATATCTTCTCTAGCCACATCTTGCCAGAGGTGAAAACTTTCACAATAGGCAGTTCATATTTTTGCAGAGTGAAAGGCAGATGGTGATTATATGAAGAGGTTCATCAAGACAGAGGTAGATGTGATGAGCTCAGAGAGTAGCTCAAGAAAATGTTGTTGGAGGTGATGGAGGTGATGGAGGTGTTAGAGGTGATGTTGGATGATACTAAAAGAATGGGTCTCAACTCAATGGATGCCTAGAACCATAAAAAGTGGAGTAAGGAGACTTAACATTCAGTTAAAGGAAAGTATGTTTTTTTTTCCAAGTCAAAGTTATTTCTTCATAAATATGGTATATATTCATTTGCCATGCAAAATTGTGTTCCAAAGTCCAACATTTTCTATAAATTTTAAAAAATACCATGACTGCACTAGCATTTTACTAGCATTTACAATATGTCAATTTTTCAAGCCTAGACAGTTGGTGGATATTGATGTGTTTTACAATTACACACATATTGTAAATTAACTTCTACTCGTCATTTTTAAACAAAAACCACCAATGCTATGAGATTCAGTCATTTTAAAATAAAACCAGCTATGTGTGCTAATACAGCACTTCTAGTCTTCTGCAACAACCACCTCAGGGAGTGGTTTACTCTTGAAAAATAAAATCACAGTACGTTTTTCATGACATATGGATAATTTTGTTTTGATTTACTTACGTACAGTATTTATGTGAGGACTCACACAAGCGAATAGAAAACATATCCTTATCTCAAGAGAAATAGTACCAGGAATATGCAAAAGAAGATTATTATCAGATCCATTTTGTTGTAACAAACATGTATTGAGACCTTGGAAGGCATGTTTTTTTAATCAAAACTCAAAGAGGGTGTATTCAGTAAGTTTTACACTTTTATTCATGCCCCTATGCTTCCATCGTAAAGTAGTAGTGCAGGCAAGATATTTATTTTTTAACTACCGTTCTGTAAAAAGCCCGAGGTCCTAGAAACTATTGAAATAGTCAGAAAAAAAATGAAATGTAGAGATGTCAGGTAATTGAAAGGAACTACTCTGGGCATCTCTCTCCTAGGAGGATTTGTTTTGCCAACATGCTCGCATCGCTTGTGCATTAGTGGCGGGAGGAAAAGTAAAAGGGACACCGTTTTGCTGATGTTAGCGGCTATGAGACTTTGTCTTTCTTCTGAGGTTTCATTTTGCTGATGTATTCGCCTCGCTTGTGTTATTAGCGGCGAGTTTTCAGTTTCCTCGGAGGTGGAGCCTTTACCCTGACTCCCCCACTCACTTCTAGGCCGGACAGACACACACACTTCCAAGCGTAGACGTTTAAATATAAAATTTATAGAAAACACTGGGCTTTAGAACACATTTTCACGTGGCAGATGCATATGTACCATGTTTGTGAAAAAATACCTTTGACTTGAAAATATCATACTCATCCTTTAATCTGAGTACTGTAAACCAAGAAAATGGCCATTAAACAGGTGATAATGATGATGATGATGACAATGATGATAATGATTAAGGATACAAAACTAAACTGGAAAGTTTACATAACCACACTTGTACATTTTATACTGTCATTATGCAAAAAGAGATCTTCTACAGCCTAAAATCATTTGGACATCTGTGGACACATTACAGAATATGCATCTGAGCACCTAGAGGATAATTGATAAAGCTAATTTTCAGAATCCATTCTCCTGGTACAGGGTCATAGGAAATCAAGGCCTATCTTGCCAGCACTGGGCATAATGAAGGGACAACCCATGCTCCCTCACCAGTTAACAGGAAGTTAATTAATTTAATATGCTCATCTTTGAGATGCTTAAAGAAACTTGAATACTTGGAGGCTTCCTGCATCAACATCTTCCCACAGACATTGACCACATAGGGGAATCATATTCAGAAAACTAGCACTTTACCTCTATACCACTCTTTTCCATCCTACTGTGCTGTATACTGGAAATAAAATTATTTATTATTCTACAGGGAAAGCATTTGCAACTCTATGATCAGGGTGTTGATTTACTTAATATATCTCTGTTGTTGGTTATCTCAAAAGCTTTAAGCCTTACAGCCTACAGACGAAATAATAAAAAATAAGATAAAATTACAGTCACAGACCTACAGGCTTATGTCTTGTTTCTGGCAAAAACAAGAATACTGCCAGCTGTATAAACCCATCAAAATTAGCATGTTGTTAAGTCCAGAGCAGGAAATGCTGCCAAAGAGAAAGCCCCGTGAATAAATGCATTAATTCTCCAATTCTAGCAGACGTTCAGTTGAGTATTTAGAGGTACTTAAAATAGCATCTGGTGTCAACAATATAATAAAGCAGACTTTGAGAACCATTATCTTAAATTAGTATTTTTAAAGTACTACATTGTAGTCAGATGTGAGTGGGGGGTGGCTAACGTGCAGGAAACTGTTAAGCGGTACAGAGCTGCTTGGCACCATTCTTTTCACAGAAGTGCCAGTGTACCTCATCTGAGAAACTCAGTTGGAAATTGTGGCTTTATGTTGCCTATTTTGAGTAGCAAAATGTTTTTAATCATTACGTTTGCAGCCACTCATCTCCAATTCCAATAAAAAAGCTCCAATTTTCTAATTGGATTCAAGAATAAGTAAAATCAAGTAATTTAGTTGTGATGAACTTTTCAGTTTCCAAACATGAAAAAAGTGGAATGTTGATAAAACACTGAAGCTTTAATGCGTATAAAGCTAGTTTGTAAATTGCGCTTTTTACTTGCTGTATGTCCTTTTATATGAGTAGAATGACTGTAAGTTACAGGATAAATAAATGTCATCGCCAATCAGGTGCATCCCTTCAAGGCCACTCACATTTAAAGGACAAAAGACCTCACTGTCTACACAAGCTAAATTCTGTCAAGCTATGTGCACAAGTGTCACTTTCTACCAAATGGGTATTTATTATTGGTTATTATTTTCTGTTTAAGCGTTTGTGCAGTATGTTTTCTAAAACAGCTCTTAATTACAGGATTGTACTAGACTGCTTCCTGTGCTAGACAGGGTACAAGTCCATTACTAATGCAGCTCACACTGGCCCAGTTCAGAGGCACCAACTAACATAAAAATAATTAATATTCCCAAAGAGGTTAGAGACCAAAGTAGCTTGAGAAAATCCACAACAGTGCAGAGAGAACATGCAATTCATTCATGTTACTGGGCCACAATTATTTTATATTCATTATGTATCTATCTATGAATATACTTAAAGAAAAAAGAAAAAGAACAGTCATTGCTGGGTTAAAATGCTAACCTTTAGTAATGACAGAATAATTAAAAAAATGAGAACAGGAAAACAGAATAGTACAAAAAAAGGAAACAGGAAAGCAATAACAACTGTGAACATTAAAAGCAGTCAGCTTGCCCTCCTTCTGTGATCTTCTGTTATATCCACTACTGCTTGAGACTTCCAATTCATAGAGCCAATGCAACTGTGAATCTGAAGTATGAGCCAGGTGAAGTGGCTGGTGATTGGCACACAGGACCTTGGCAATTCATAACATCCTAAAGGTGAACTAAAGTTTAGGAAACAAGGCAGGCCAAGGCAGCACTTGCATTTCTCAGGATAGTTATGGTATTGTCCTACTGTAGGATCAGACACCTAGGATACATGAGTAGAATACCTCTGACAGAAACAGGATGGAGCCTGTCTCTTGTTGTCCTATCACAGGCATTGTGCAACAATATGGTTGGCAGATCTGAAGCAATTTTTCAGATGGACAAGTCAGATTTGACAGTCTTGCTCTGGTGTGGTCACTCTATGTATTTGAGACGCAAAGGAGTGGCTTTGTCCATAGTGTCTGGCTATAGGCACATGACATGAAAAGAAAGTATGGCCTTTGTCTTGCTGTGAGCTAAGGTTTAAAGCAAGGCCTTTTTAAAGTTAACCCAATGAAGCTGTAGACCATCTATGTGGCAATGAATCTGACAAGCTTTTGTATGTTTGTACCTCACTCACAAAGACATTGCCACATAGATGGTCTACAGCAAATCAAGGACTTTTTGTGAAATTATCAAAGCTATTACTATAGTATTCTCATTCCAAAAAATGTTACATTTGTTTTTATAGTCAGTATATACAAGAATAAAATGAAACTGGTGTATCAAATCTTATTTTTCCAACAGGGGTTGGTAGGGAGCTTACCCAGGTGCCATTGCCTTTCTTTCTTTCTTTCTTTCTTTCTTTCTTTCTTTCTTTCTTTCTTTCTTTCTTTCTTTCTTTCTTTCTTTCTTTCTTTCTTTCTTTCTTTCTAAAAAATCCAAAACCTCCTGTTCTGGTCACACTGTTTCACAATCTCCAGTGAATAGCTGATTTTCACAATTTTTTGTGGTGTCTTTTGAAATTGCTATTAAAGGTGTTAACAGGAAATTAAAGAAGGATTCAGAACGGCTGATCTAGTCTCTTTTCTTTGTGGCTGTAAATAAAAGTAACAAACAAACTGGGAAGCAGCTGTGCAACCCCTCAATCTTTCTCCAGTGTTACTTTTTCATCAGGTGTGTTGCTGTGATACTCTCTAAAAGTTTCAGAATATTCATTTGCAATTACAAAGGAAAAAATCCAAATGATGAAAGCATAAAAGAGAAGGAAAATGTGTAGTCAAAATAAAAGGCAGCAGTTAACTTTAATACAAGAGAGGACTTTGAACAAGTCAAAATATTAAATAATATGAAAGTCAATAAAGAGCCAAAATCAATAGCCACACTAACAAAACAAAATTTACTAATCAAAATGGAAAGCATAAGGCTTGTAAAGTTGTTTAAGATTGTATCTAAAAGCTAGGATATTAAGCATAATGAGCCACCATCTTCAACAGACTTGCAATGATGTCACAGCTGAATAACCATGTGATTAGTAACAGGGTCATTGCTAGAAACAATATGGTAGGAACCGTGCAAAATCCACACAGAACTGCATCAAGTGCATTTTACGCAACTGCATTCTATGCTTTATAAATTGTATGTGTCGGGTTTGGTTGCTGTCTAAGAAAAGTACAGCATTAAAACATTACACAGCAAATTTGAAGAGTTTATTAAAATTGTTGGTGAAACTAGAATTGTTGTATTCAAAAGGCTGAGTCAAACAAAAAATAAATAACACACACAAAATGTTTTTATTAATTGCAAATTAACGCAGTGAATTTTTTAAACTCCTCTTGGAAGACTCTTGCCAACCCCAATAGTTAAATGATACTTCATTCAAGTTGTGAGAACTTGTTGGTGCTCTTTGGTGGTAAAAACAATTTAGATAGCTGAGAATAAATTAAAAACACTAAAAAGCATAATTTCAATGAACCCCACCACAGTTTCAAAACAATAAGACGGTGAAAGCAAAGATATGAATGTTTACATGTATGGCTACAAGAGATCCCTAAATGGGTAACACTTTAGTTTAGGCACTGCAAAAATACATCTATTACTCATTTATTCTTACATAATAAGATAAAGGCTTCTTTTGGTCTGAATTATGCTTACAAAGTATCAGTAAACAGGTTATTCATTTCTGTTCAGTGTGGCATGTGGCATATTAAGAAAAAAGACTTAGGATTATGAAGGACTTACAGATTTCATATTGAAGTATGCAATATCAAGAGACATATGTTTTATTTAGGCCACTTCTGACTGTTTTAAAAGTGAAGTTATTTTACTAGTCCACACTGCACAGAGATGAATAACGACTTTACTGATTCTTGTTAAGTGTCGTTAACAATAAAAGAAATTACTAAAGAGTAAATGAGTAATAGATGCACTTTTACAGTACATAAAGTGTTATTAAAGATTGCAGTTAGAGAAGTTCTATCTATTTGTGTTTAAATGTGCCTTTGAAACACAGTCATCAATCCTTGAAATATGTTGGGTGTGGGCAAAAGCATTAGAGTGAAGGATGTGGTTATCAGATGTACAGTACATGCACCAGGGTATCTTTCTTGGATTCTGTGCAGCTGAAGTCTCATTTAATACAGTATTTTAGTTATGTAGGTGGCCTGTCATGAAGGTTGAATGCTCTGTAGGAAGCTCTCCTAAACAGACACTTGGGAGGCTATTTGTTGACTTAAAGGATATACAGAGTACTCTGCACTTGATAATATGGACCCATCTTTCCTGGTGAAGTTCTGTGATTAGGTTCTCACTTAAATCACTTGAAATGTATCAAGTGAATGTTCGATCTGTTTAATAAGCTCCCAGTAGATTCCTCTGCAATAATAGTGCCTACATTATAAGAGGATTGGCATTTTACTTATTCTTTGCATTCTGCCTATGTCCTCGAATTTTTTTTACCCTGACACATGAAGTAAAATGTAGCTATAGCAACCATCTGATGTTCACAGAATTTTTCAGAATGAAATTGGAAAAGAATTTTAAGTTTATAATACTTTCAATGTCATACCTAATTTACTAGAATTATAAAGTTTACAAATTTAAATAAATTATCTTTACAAAACAAAAATGTGTATAGAATTTGAATCACTTTCTGAAATGGTGGATACAGTGATCTTTATAATCAACACAGAGTCGTGACTGATTGCCTTTTATTTGTATGTATTACAGTGTTCGTCTCTACACCATATACACCAACTGTGCTGCTGACAAGACCTTGCCAGCTTCTTAGGATTCAGCAGTTATGAACACAAGAAGAATTTAAACCCCTCAACAACAGCCACTAGGAACTGACCAAGGAGGCATTTGTTATCTTCTTTATGATATGGCATTACCTTTACTCTGGATTTAGAGCAGGATTAAGATTTGGGAATGTTTTTTTAAGTGCCTAACACAGTTTTGTTGGCCTTTGGTTTTGTGGGCCCACATTATTCAGTGTTCTAATTGCGATCTCTTTCCAGCAGAGCAATCAGATTGCCTTTGCCACAGCTTCACAACACAGACATGAGCATTTCCGCAGCTAACATTGCAACCAGTGGCTGAATAAATTAGCCTTGCTCCTTCTGTGAGGCACTGCAAGATGTCTTGGCATAAAAAGGTGCTATGTAAGTTAAAGTTGTTGTCGTCGCTACTTTCTCAGTTTAGATGAGACATTTCAGTTGGGCCTATCAGATTTTAATATTTAAAAAAAAATGTTATGTTAGTCAGCCATATGACAGTCAAGTGCCACCTAACTCTGACATGTGTGCCATCTGTTTTAGACCCAGGAACAAAAAAAAAAAAAAAAGTTGTCAGCAACTTCCTCAGAGCCTGTGCCTGACTAATGTGAGGCAAAATCATTCAACTTCTAGCAATTCACAAAGCCAAGTGTGTTGGTTTTCTTATGCTAATAGGGCAGTGAATAGACTGTGGCCTGAATCTCAATTAATAAAAAATGCTATATGAATGAAATAGTGCAGTGTAGAATTTACTGTACTGAGGTGAAACAAGTAGCCTGGAACACAAACATATTTGAGAAGAGCACTTTCAGTGAGTAGGATTGAAGTAAGGCTACACAACTAAACCCTCGATAATTTTTAAAGTTCTCTTGTGTGTTCACAGCATCCTGTTATTTAGAATTGGACTGCGATTAATACCATTTCTACACCAATTGCCAAGGTAGCCACATGCTTCCCACCAATGAACTATAGTGCCTAACATTTGAGGTCAAGGGTCTTTCACTTCTAGTCAAGGTGGCACTTTAATAACCACATGATCGAAAGGAACATAACTGGACATCAGTGCCAGGGCCATCTTAACAGCATCATAGGCCCCAAGACAAAGTAGTGCGCTAGGGCCCCCTGTTTTGAAAGCAAAACTGAAACATATAAAGACATCAGAAACATCATGGGCTCCTATACTCCTGGGGCCCCAGGCCAGTGCCCATACGTTAAAATGGCCCTGGACATGACTGATTATGCTTCTGTAAATCCTGAACGGTGCCAGACTCTATCCCAGTGATAGACATCAAGCTGTACACCAGTAACCCTTGAATTTCACTTTATGTTTCTCTGCAAAAATGTGTATTTAAAGACTAGTAACTGCTGTGTTATTTTTAAAGAGTGTCTAAAATTGGAAACATAACAGATGTGGTCAAAACTAGTAAAAGTCATACACAGAGTACTGTATAACGGAAGAGGACTTGGCAAAGCAGGAATCGGAATTGAAACACTGGAGTGAGAAGTCAAAACAGGACTGAGCCATTGACAGTTGAATAGGGGAAGACAAAAGTGGAAGAAATAAAGCAAAGAAGCAAGCTAGGAGATAAGAAACTAAAAAAAAATTAGAAGAGAAGGAAATTAGAGTCAAAACAAAACAAATGCTAAAAGCTGGACAGTTCGATCTAAAAATTCACCTCAAAAATGGACAAGCTTGGTGCATAAGCCTTGATGAATCTGGCCTTCACTGGCCTTATGCTTCTGTGGTGCTGGGAAAGGCTAGGAATAGCTGGGGCCGCTAGAAAACAATCTAGCAGTAAAGCCTGAGGGCTTCATTATGTTATCCAAAACCCCAGGAGCAGTTATCAAGGTTTTGTTGGAAATGGACAAGGGCTGGCACTTAAGGAGTTTAGGGAAACCTCATTATTATTATGTTCTCAATGGTCTCCTATACTGTGTATTTGGCCACACTTTCAAGGGGTAGAAAGTTGAGTGAAAGATTGTGTCATGTCCCCACAATCTAAGCAATTCATTCATGTATCCAACTAATACTAGAAAGTAAGGACATTGTAGAAAGCAATTTTTCTGACTCACACTTAATAATGAGCAAAACAGACAAGTTTCGGCTTACATACACTTTCATGAAACTGATACTAAAATTAATTTTGCTAGAAACTTTGCAATTGTGAGACATGAAGCTCACTAAGGAGAGTTTTTTTTTTTAGAGATTTTGTTTTTCAGGATAGGAAACAAAGAATATTCTTCCTTAAATACATGTTACTGGTGTTGTCTTCTACAACTGTATAATGCAGGCAATTACCTGCATGCCAGTAAAATTAATTCTGTTTATGCCACTGGTTACCTTTGTCTGTTCACCCATCAAGTGGTGAAATCCACTAGTAAAATCATTGGCATCAATGGAGACATATTGAGCTCTTATGGTAAAATCTGTAGGAACTTTGATATTTGTCAACTCAAATTAAGGTATGAGTTGTCGCTGTACCATTTGGGGCTATGACAACAGTACCAATGGCATGGCTATGATAGCATACAGCTTTTTTTTAAGGGTACAAATGTCATGTCAATGCTGAGGTGTTGTTGTTCATGCACCCTAAGAGTACAGCCCTGCTGAAAACATACCGTTTTTTTTTTCCTCGACAGTGGAAGGTGAAAGGGGAACAGGTTGGTCAGGGGTCAGAGTCAAATAAGAAGAGGAACACCATACCAATTTAACTTACAAAAAAGGGGAAATGCAGGAGATATGTGGGGTTACATCACCTTCAAGTACCCTTGGATGAACACAAATACAGCAGACTGCATTGAATAGCATTGACAGCAATGTTAGAATACAGTTAATATCCAGAATGCCTTGCATTTGCAAAGCATTGATCAAAATCTTATCAGTTAACCATTTTTTCAAATTACCTGAAACATTAAATATAGCATAGCATCTATTTTATTTAAATGAACTTTGCAGTGGCTATTATTGAATGACATAATGATGACCAATATGACTGTCAATTACAAACTTTGGGCACATAGTTTAAATGCAACCCCATTCAGTCTCATAAGCATTAACCTCCTTGAAACAATATGATTTGTGCATATTAATGATAATAGGTAAATGTACACTATTGTATCAGTACTTGGAAATAAAATATTATCACTTAATGTCCATATAAACATGAATCTTTAATAAATATTTTGGTATGAATGCAGTTACACAAATCAAAATATCAATATATTGATGTTTTTTCACATGATTTTAGTCTGACAGAGCTAAATAGACAATAGTGGTAACAGAAATTACAAACTAGTAATAAAAATTTAAATACACATAAAGGAGCTCTCATTTGTGAAAAGGAATTTGTTCCTGTCTTGTCTGCAGGTTTCTCATCTCCTTGCATTTACAGGATACAAAGTCAAAGTCACAGGTAAAACTGATGTACCCAATATGCCTTTAAAATGAGAAGTTGACCTCTCCAAGATGCTGGTTCAGCTGACCGCCCTGGCTGAAGCAAAGGTGACATCAATGTGTTTATATCTAGGATGAAGACACACTAACATGCATTCTAACATATATATTACTGCGTTTTCTCTGCAGAAAAACTGGTATCACCAAAAGCTGTGTTCTTCCCCACTCTGTTATCTACCTACCTCATGTTTCCTGATTCTTGACATATCAGGGCCTGCACACTTCTAGGCAGAAAATGCAACTTCTTGTGTCAACGGTATGAATTTCACAGGAAGCAAAACACAATTTATTTTGTGAATTTTTTTGCAAAGCGAAACATTGAGTTTATGCAAATTTCTTGCAGATCGTTTCACTCATCACTACTCACAATATTTAATAAGAATCAGAATCAGAATATCTTTATTGTCATTGTAACAGATACATCGAAATTAGGTACAGTCCCTGCAGTGTCAAAATATAAATAAATATAATTACAAAAGGATAAGAAAGGATAAGAAGAAATAAGGTAGAACAGAATCATTCAACCTAAGACATTAATTGCACACGAACACCATTGCACAATATGTCATCTATTGCACTGCTGCATTGGAGGTGATTAGGTGGCATTCAGTGCCCTTATAGCAACAGGGTAGAAACTGCTATTCAGTCTATTAGTCTTTGTTTTGATGCTCCTATATCTGCCTGATGGCAACAGTTGGAACATGTCATGAGCAGGGTGTGATGAGTCTTTTAAGATGTTTTCCTTTTTCCTGAGGCAGCGAGAGCTGTGCAGTTCATCCAGAGAAGGGTAAACAGCAGCCGATGATCTGCTGGGCAGTCTTTATGATCCTAATAAGTAGGACGACATGTCCCCTATTGTTTGAAAATGTTCCTAATCATTGAAACAACTGTGATAAATCCATAAAACAAACACATTATTCCTTAGAACATTGCATAAAGCTTTGAACCTTTGATATTCCCAAGATAGGGAGACATTGAAGAGTCAAAGCTTTACGTGATCACCCCAAACCTAACCTCATTTTCAAGAATCCAAGTTCATATAATGGAGATGCATTAACACAAAACTGGGGGGTCTTCTCCATCCAGTTACACCAAGTGATGACTGAAGTGTCATTTTTATGGATTCCATTGCCTTAATTACTGTCCCTTTTTATTTTCCTTAGGATCGAAAACTAATTCCCCAACTTCAAGTCAGTCTGACTAGACAAATCAACACTTGTTGGTACAGTTTATCTAAAAGATAAGCCAATAAATTTAATAGCTTTAATTAATATTATGCAAGTACTGTGTGTACAATAATGTGTCACAAATAACATCCATTCATTTCAATTTTATAATTAGTTATTTAATTGCAAAATCTATTACGAAAAATAATGAACTACAGAATAGAGTACAACTTGAGCACCCATGCTGTGGTTGGATGCAGGACACCTTGGACTAAAAATAGTTACACCATCATTGTATAATGAGGAAAGGTACTAATGTTTAAAACGACATTCTTCCTTACATGTGGAATATGGAGAAAGTAAGACATTTGCATGTAAACAACGTTTGTTACATTATGTTACATAACATTTTCAGAAAATGCAAACTCTTATTGCACAGTCTGATAAAAATTTGGAATACTTTACGGTAGAAAGTATGAAATATTCTGCATAACCTTGCACAATATAACAAAATATACCCAATGGTGTCCTCTCTGCTATCATTTAATGTAGATGGAGAAACACAAAAGATTTGCATTCTACAGTTTCCAGACTCTGGCATTCTGCCAACAGTCTCTTTAAAATGACTCATTGTTGTCACCGGTTTTGTGTTTTTACAAGACTCTGACAAGACATTTGTCTGTTTTTGTGGCAACGAATTGGACTGATGCATAACCGGTGGCAAAATTAACATAATAGTAATGGACATTAATACCTTCAACCTGCTAGAGTTGTATTTAGCAATCCCAAAAAGATTACAAAATGCCTCCTTAGCTGCTTTTATCCTATTTCCTTGACTTTCAGCCACAGTGGACATGTGATTGCTAACTGGATTTTTGCCAAGCCCCTTGTGACTGTCCTCAAGTTATGAAGCCTTGCAATGCATGCAATGTGCTGAACAGACAGTTGAGACTGTGAGCCAAGTTAGCTGATGACATTTCAAGCCTTTGGAATGCAGGAACAATAGTGTTACTTTGCTGAGTGATAGCAATGCTGGTTAAAGTATGCCGGCTCCACATTGCAGTATCTTGCTTTATTGTATAAAGCAATTCACATATTCTGTTTCTTTTAGGAATACATTTTTTGCATGATTGCAGAACAGATTGTAAAAATGGCTTTATCAATGATGGTTCAAAACAAATTAGTGCAACAGAATAAAAGTAGCAAAGAACACAAATAAGCACTAGCAACCTCCTTCATTTTTTCCTAACATTTTTAAAAACATATTGCTGTTTAAATCACATTCATTTCTTTCAAGGAGAGAAAGTACACATGCTTAGACTGTGTGTGCTTTTGCTGCCACACTGAGCGTTCGCCAGATGAAAACTGTGGATTTTCCTTCTTAGTAGGTTCACACCAATGGAGCTGCAAATTTATATAAAAAGTGAGACTGCAGAAATTAGGATTTTAAAATTTGCTGCATCAGGCCCAATAAAATATTTTAGTGCTTTTGACAGAGTGCTTTAAAAATGGCCTTGAAAGCTCTAAATTTGTCCCCATAAATTCACATCTAATAGCCCTAAGTGATAAACTGGAACGATGCCCATCTCAGCTTCTGACACTTTTAAAACTTCCTGTATGCTGCAAGTTTACATGGCATGATTTTTCCATTGACAAAAAGCAAATATAGCTCATATTGTACAATCCCAAATCAGCAAAAGTTGTGACAGTATGGAAAATACAAAAAAAAAAACAGTGATTCTTAAATGTATTTATAAACCCAAGAGAGTTAATTTCTTGTCCGCTCAACTTCATTTCATTTGTTAATATACATCAATTCCTGTATTTCAGACCTACACCACATTCCCAAAAAAGTTGGGATGAGGGCAAATTAGGGCCAGTAATGAGGTAAAATAATCAAATAATGATGTGATTTCAAACAGGTGATGTCAACATGCAATTGTAATCATGATTTGGTACAAAAGCAGTATGCACAAAAGGCTGAGTCTTGAGGAGCAAAGATGGGCAGAGGATCTCCAGTTTGTCAACAAATAAGTGAGCAAATTATTGAAATATTTAAAAACAATGTTCTTCAAAGAAAGAGTGGAAGGGAATTGCATATTTCACCCTCTACAGTGCACAATATCATTAAACGATTCAAGAAATCTGGAGGAATTTCAGTGCATAAAGGGCAAGGGAGCAAGCCTGAGCTCCAATCCCTCAGACGGCACTGCAACAAGAACCATCAATAGCTGATATAACCACATAGGCAAGGATTACTTTGGCAATTCTTTGTCAAGCACTACAATATAGAGTTACATTAACAACTGCCACTTAAAACTTTATTATTCAAAACCATGTCCAGAAGTGGCATCAAATTCTCTTGGCTCAGAGGCATTTGGAATAGACCATCACATTGTGGAAATGTGTATTATGGTCAGACAAATCAGTATTCCAGATCTTTTTTGGAAGAAATGGATGTCGTGTGCTCCAGATCAAAGATGAAGAGGACCATCCAGACATCAGCAACAAGTCCAACAGCCAGGGTCTGTCATGGTATGGGGTTGTGTCAGTACCCTTGGCAAAGGTTATTTATACTTATGTGATGGCAGCATTAATGCAGAAAAGTACACTGAGATTTTGGAGAAATACATGCATGCCTTCAAGACGACATCTTTTCCAGAGTAGTCCATGCATTTTTCGCAAAGACAATGCAAAACCACATTTTGAGCACATTACAAAGCCATGGCTGTGAAAGAAGAGGGTACATGTACGGGAGTGGCCTACCTGCAGTCCTGACTTGTCTCTAATTTTTAAAGAAAAAATGTGACAACAACGACCCCATACTGTTATACACCTTGAGACATATTTGCAGGAAGAATGGAACAAAATAACACCTGAAATGCTTCATCGCTGGGTATCCTCAGTGCCAAAATGTCTTTTAAGTGTTGTGAGAGGGAATGGCGATATTACATAGCGGTGAATTCTTTACGGTTCCAATGTTTTTTGGAATGTCTTGCAGGCCTCAAATGCAGGAATGGATGTATATTAACAAATGAAATGGAGTTGACCAGACAAAACATGACATATCTATCAAACTGTCTGCAATGAAATAAAAGTCAAATTAAATTTAAGAATCACTGTTTTTTTTTTTTTTTGCATTTCCCATACTGTCCCAACTTTTTTCTGATTTGGGGTTGTATAGTATATCGGTTTTCTTTAATGTCATTCCAATGCCATTCTTGTGTTGTCTTTGCTTTCTGCTTAGGGCAATTGTTCTGTTAGAAAGTGAACCTTTGGTCCATTCTGGGATCCAGAGCACTCTGGAGTATGTTTTCATTAAGTGTATCTCTGTACTTTGCTTTATTCAGTGATGGTTGTCCTCATGGCAATCTCCACACAGGTTATCTGGAGCTCAGCTCAGAGTGATCAATTAGTGCTTGTTCACCCCTCTTACCGTGACCCATCTCTCCCAATTGCTGAGTTTGGCTGAGTCATGGATGAACCATTACTTCTTCCGTTTAAGAATTATGGAGGCCACTGTGTCCTAGGGAACCTTCAATCCTGCAGAATATTTTGTAGCCTTTCCAAGATCTACATCTCAACACAATCCTGTCTCGAAGTGCAATTCCTTCAGTTTCAATCTCATGGCTTTATTTTTGTTCTGATACAAATTGTCAGCTGTGGGACCTTTTAGAGACAGGTTTGTGTCTTTGGTAATCACTTCTGATTAACTGAATTTTATTCATGCATGTGGACGTCAAACAAGGTGCAGAAACATCATGACAATGATCAATACAACGGGATGCACCTAAGCCAAATTTCAAGATTCAGAGCAAGGGGTCTGAATATTTCAGTGTGATATTTCTTTTTTTTTAATAAAATTGTAAAAACGACTAAAATGCTTTTGTTTTCAATTTTCATATTCTAGGGTACTGATGATGGGAAACAATTACTTTAAATGAGTTTGATTAACTTAAATCATTAAATGATGAGGCTGCACCATAATAAAATGTGTAAAAAGTGAAGAAGGGTCTGAATTCTTCCTGTAGGCACTTTATGTCTAGTATAAACTCTTTATGTGACAATATTTGTTTTTATGATTGAGTATTCAGCAACATTACAACTTGTGGGTAGATGTAGAGGGAATATGCAAACTCCACAATGATAATGACCAGATACTGTATGTGGGTACATATAATCCTCCGCACCATGTTTCAACAATAATACCAAGGAAGCGAGATGTTCAAAAATAAGGCATTCACTGAGTATGAGGTACTGGCTAACTGCAGAAGAAACCAAATAGCAAATAAAGAAAGTTAAAAGAAATAACCCTGTAGCCTCTGCACATCTAACTAACCAGGCTTGGTTCTCCTATTGAAAAGGTGGAGTGCTGTTCTCTTTACCACCAGCTTCCCTAAAATCATGTCACATTATTCTTTCCATTTTCCCTATCCCACTAGGTATCACTTAGCCTCTCACTAGCCAGTCGAGTGCTTACTACCAGCTCTCCAGGTGTCCTTTCCCTGGGGCATTGGCATTGGTATACTATGGCTTGAAACCCAATTCTATAGGGCCTTACTTGCATTTAGCTCCAGCACAGGTGTAATCTCAGCAACAGCAGTCACCTAGCAATACAAAAATGGCCAAATAATGAACCGTGTAACAAAGACATAGTCTGAGTAAAATAAGCTGTGAAATTTTATACAACCACAGGTATATGACAGCTTTAGTTTAAATAGTCTAAGTAAAGCATTAATAGGCATGTCTTATGTTCCTTTCATGTGTCTCTATTTTTACATTTATTTCATTTGGATTATAAGATACTAGCTGTGTAAGCCCGTGCTGTAAAAACTCCTAGAAACTATTGAAATCATCAGAACAAAAATTGAAATGTAGAGATGTCAGGTAATTGAAAGGAACAACTCTGGGCATATCTCTCCTAGGAGGTTTCATTTTTCCGACGTGCTCGCATTGTTTGTGCAGTAGCGGCTAAGCGACTTTGTCTTTCTTTGGAGGTTTTGTTTTGCTGACGTGCTGGCCTCACTTGTGTATTAGTGGCTAAGCGAGTTTCTGTTTTCTCGGAGGTGGAGCCCTTACCCTGACTCCACCTCTCACTTCCAGGCCGGACAGTCAGACACACACACACTTCCACTCATAGATGTTTATATATAAGGTAAAGGAATGGCCAACTGTCAGCTGTAGGGTTACCTAATATGTTTTTCTATGATTTTGCCTGCTGATGGACTGGGATCTACTCAAGGATTGATCCTTGTGCCCGACAATGCATAAATAATCTCAGATAACTGCAGCCCTGTAATAGAAATGGATGGAAAAAGAAAATAGTTATCTTATTAAGAATGATTCCTTTCACTATTCCACAGACAAATAATTTTGCTTTATCCGGATATTACTACACTTAGAAATGAATTCATATTCATGTATTTACATATACTGCTTGTCTTCACACTTTCAGAGTGAATGTTAAAGAAATATATATTAAAGATAAATAACAAATGTCACAATTGGATATAATTGCTTTCTAATTATGAAACCCAGGATAAAATGTTTGTTTGTATTCAGAAAACTTCTTTCACTGCCTAAGAGGAGATCTGTTATTTATACTGTATGTCAATGGCTTCATAGCAATAAGTTTCATTTGCACCCTGCATTGATGTTACTGCCTGGATAGGCTGACTGAGTAGGGCAGGAACAGAATTTTTTTCAGCCTCTGCCAAGGGTGGGAGAAGTAACTAAATAAACAGCCATGCACAGGATTAGCTAAGGAGTAAAGCACTCACTGAACGATATAAAGGAGAATGGGAACAAGCCAGCTCACATGATAACATACCAAAAGATGTGCATCCAGCTGCCTAAACAGACACAGTCAAGCTAATGCGTATATTATGGCTATCAAGTTTCTATTTTAAGATCATCTTTGCCTTTTGCAGCAAACAATATTTATCTGTGCTTTGTTTTCTTTTACTATCTAGGTCTATTATTAAATGAAACATATAAACACACATACTAAGGTCAGACTGGTACTCAGATGGTTCACCTACTGGCCAAATCTATTCAGAAAAAAGAATCTTTTAATTTTACATTTCTGCTGAGGAAATATAATACACAGCATTGAGTGTTGTTTATTTCACTGGAAACAGTTTAACCAGAAAATGTTGCAAGACTATCCTTTTTTATAATCTGAATGACTACAGCTTTTTTTAGCTACTGCATTTCTCCTTCATGTTAAAAAAAAAAAAGACTTGCTTCACTGCTTGCTTTGATGTTTGTGCATTGTGACAAAGCTTCACTTTCGTGTCTTCTTCAGCTGATTGTGGGAACTTTTGTGTTGCAAGTTTCTTTCTACCATCTGCTGCCGACCTCGGACAGATGATAAAGTTAGCATCTTCCCACAGCATCCTCCCTTTCCAAAGCTTGTTCCAGGAACACACAGTGAGTCAGCCGCACAGCTGAAGTGCTCGACTGAACTCTGACGCCCTCCAAGTCAAAATGTATGTGTCACAACTTCTGCAGGTGTGTGGCTTTGTAGAAAGGGAATATTTTCAACTGTATCCTTTAGATGAGACATGATAAAGGAAGCCCGAGTTTAAAATTTCACAAATAGTACATTATATTATATTATATTATATTATATTATATTATATTATATTATATTATATTATATTATATTATATTATATTATATTATATTATATTATATTATATTATATTATGGCGGCACGATGGCGCAGTGGGTAGCGCTGCTGCCTCACAGTTAGGAGACCCGGGTTCACTTCCTGGGTCCTCCCTGCGTGGAGTTTGCATGTTCTCCCCATGTCTGCGTGGGTTTCCTCCCACAGTCCAAAGACATGCAGGTTAGGTGGATTGGTGATGCTAAATTGGCCCTAGTGTGTGCTTGGTGTGTGCGTGTGTTTGTGTGTGTCCTGTGGTGGGTTGGCACCCTGCCTGGGATTGGTTCCTGCCTTGTGCCCTGTGTTGGCTGAGATTGGCTCCAGCAGACCCCCGTGACCCTGTGTTCGGATTCAGCGGGTTGGAAAATGGATGGATATTATATTATATTATATTATATTATATTATATTATATTATATTATATTATATTATATTATATTATATGTGATGGACAAGCACCATATTCACAGTTAGTTACTGCTTAATCCTACCAGGATAGGCTGTGTGATTCTGAACAGGATTAAGGGGGTCTGTTAAAGGATGGATGGAATATCTCGATTATCTTAAAAGCTCAATCTCTGTTTGTCTATTTGCTCTTAATGTACACGGCCACAGTACAAGCAAATGCAAATTAAACTTTTCAGGGATCCTCTTACCAGGAAGAAGTCAACAACTTCTTGATCAGGAAAAAAACATTCTAGCATCTAAATACTGCAAAAAGACACCAATGTTTGAGAATAAATACATCAGCTGTAAATAGAACTGCAGCTTCTCAAACACCTGAGACTTCACAGAGTTGCAAACCTGACTTGAGCTGAAGGACAGTTACCTAAAAATGCCAGGATTAAGAGGCACCTTGTGTTTCCCATGATGAAATTTATGTACCATCTTCAATAGTTTGAAACTTGTATGTCTTCATTGTGTTCATAAGAATTACTTATGAACGCTTTGAAATCACTTCAGTTTTTTTTTTTTCGGTTCAATATCTCCTGACTCACTAGCACATGTGATATACCGTTTGACTCATCTTGATGTCTAGTCATGCAAGAAATCAAGCTTTTGGGGTTCTTTTCTATTTTTGGCCCCCTATTTGTAGTCCATTTTGGACACTATTTTGTGCAGGAAATTACACCCTTATGAAAAAGAATAAACCAATAGAAATCTTTAGCAAAAATGATCAGAAAGACCTGAGGTTGTGCATACCACATACACCAACCTCAGGGGTTCACCTTCTAATGAGATACAAGAGCCAAAGTTACTACTTTTCACAAAACTTCAAAATAATGGACATTAGTAATATAGGCATGTGAAGTGTCATTTTATGCTATTTAGATGTTGCTGATCATAAATATTATAATATTTGATTCTGTACTGGTAGTCATCCAAGAACCACTCCCTGAAGGTTAAAAATGACAAATTTCAAACATATGCATGATGGATACTATTTTAGACAGTCTGTGATTTTAGTGATTTTTAAGGTCAGTGATTATGAGTATATGATCACTTGCTCACCTACTAGGGACTGGAGCAGTCTGGTTTTACACCTAAGAAGTCTACCATTGACTGCATCCTGGCACTGAGGGTTCTCCTTAAGCGCAAATGGGAATATTGTCAGAGTTTCTTTGCAGCCTTTGTTAATTTTTGTAAAGTGTTCAAGTCAGTTGATCGAGCTGCCCTGTGGGAGATCCTAAGACTTCACGGGATCCCCCTGAAGTTGCTGGATATCACGACTGGCCTGTTCACTGGTACTGTGAGTATTGTGCAGAGTGGAAGCAGAACCTCTGCGTTTTTCCCAGTTGATCCTGGCGTTCATCAGGGGTGTGCTCTTGCTCCTAATCTGTTCAGTGCTTGCATGGACTAGGTTTGGGGCATTGTCGTGGAGTCCAGTGGCTGTGGGACACCTTGGTGAAGAAAGATTCACTGACCTTGACTTTGCTGATGATGCTGTGATCTTCATGGAGTCAATGGAGTCTCTGATCACAGCTCTTGACAGACTGAGTGAGGAGTCTGAGTGTCTGGTATTGTGAGTATCCTGAATAAAAAACAAGGTCCATGCCTTTAATGACCTCTTGGTCATAGCCATCAGCAGTGTGTCTATCTGCAGGGAGAGCGTCGACCTTGTTGAGAGGTTTAGTTACTTGGCAGTGATATTCATGTCTTTGGTGACTCTTCCTATGAAATCAGTAGATAAGAGTTCATAGGGGTAATGAGGTTGCTGGAAAGGGGGGTGTGGCGCTCCCAATTTCTCAGCCAAAGGATGAAGGTCCAAGTCTTTAGAGTCCTGGTGCTTCCTGTTTTGCTATATGGTTGTGAGACATGGACACTATCCAGTGACCTGAGACAAAGATTGGACTCCTTCGGTACTGTGTCTCTCTGGAGAATCCTTGGGTACTGCTGGTTTGACTTTGTGTCGAACAGGCAGTTGCTCACAGAGTCCTGAATGAGGCACATTACCTGCATTGTGAGGGACCGTCAGTTACGCCACTATGGCCATGCGTGTCTGCTGGGGGATTGCCAATCAGGATCCCAAGCTGTTTTGTCATGTGGTGCATACTCCTCAACCTTATCTGACTATGAATATGATGTTAGTTTTGATGTTTAATCCTTTACTAGGGATCTATGCCTCTTTGGATCTGTATGAGAGGGTGAAAAATGTCAAATTTCTATTACAGTTGAGAAAATTTAGACTTTAAACATTTAAAATAAAGAACATATTTCATAGGACATTTTAATATTTCAAATATTGTTTTTTATTATGTACTTCTACCTTTTATTTTGAACACCCCAACCTATGCTAACTCAGACTTTTCCAAATTTGATAATGACAAAAAACATTGTGCATTAAACTGCTTTATAATTACTATTATTTTAAAATTTATATATTAAATAAAAAAATATATTTTTTTCAATGCAGATAGTCTTTGACCCCATGTAACCCTGATTTGGAATAAGCAGGTGTGAAAATATTATCTTTTGCCTCTTGTCTCAATATCTACTCTTTATATCAGGTTATCTGTCAGTTTGTTTCTTTATGCACAACTTTGTTTTTCAAAATGGAGTCCTGTAATTTGGCACACAGGTACCTCTCACCCTATTTTTCACATTTATACACTGACCTTCATATTCATTAATTACCAAAAAGGACACTTT
Organism: Erpetoichthys calabaricus; assembly: GCF_900747795.2. NCBI lineage: Eukaryota > Metazoa > Chordata > Cladistia > Polypteriformes > Polypteridae > Erpetoichthys > Erpetoichthys calabaricus. Next base: position 66,587,631 of record NC_041396.2, read on the forward strand.
CTACCTTGAACATTTCAAGTTCAGTCTTTGAAATAAGGCAGGGAAAGTCCTTAGATCTAATGTTCCCTTAAAAAATTCTTTTTTTTTTTATTATTTTGAAACAGATTTCACATTCCACAATATGTTGCACACAATATGCTGTAACATTTCTAGAATTTTCTATAAATAAAAATAGATCAACTGGTCTACATCTGAAAGCTGCACAATAGAACTAATTTCATATTATAATATTTTTTCAAGAAGAAACTGCATGTTGCACGGGTCTACCATTGCTGCTTCTAAAGTAAAAGAAGCTCACGAATCTGAAACATGGGTATAGGTTGAAGTAAGGTCGCAGGCCTAGTAAGTGCCTCATAACATGATGTTCAAAACATAATGTAACAACAGCTTCTTTTAACCCTTCTCAAGTAGATTACTGTTTCCCCGAAAAAGGCTTTGGAAAATTGTGAGTTTTCATGTTTGGATGATAATTATAAGAAATCAGAATGGGTTAATGAAAGAACAATATTGGCCCGAAGTTATGATGCAGTAGACACAGGTCATCAAAACAGATATGACCTGGGGCAGAATTCTCACAGAGCAGATACTCTTTGAACTGGGCTAGGCCAAGCCAGTCAACACACAACCCCTGTCCCCCCTCACTGAAGAATTACCTCCCAAATCCCCTAAAACCACCTAACACAAGTTAACAGAAGCACTCCCTCATTCAGTCCTAGACACTCTTATCCAACCACCCACTAATTCACATCACTCACACGTTACGTCAGTTTAAACCTGTGGATTTTTTACTGTATCTATGCAAGATAAAGAATCATCAACCTTACATTGCACTGATTCATTCTAGTGTTGTTATCATTCCAAATGAGCAGATTTGATTATTTAAATTATTTTTTTTAATCATGTAAATCCATAGTGGTCTTTCTGAATCATTTAACATTTGCCGATTAGGCAGGAAGTCACATTCAAAGTTTACATTGTAAGTGAGCTATTAGAACAAGTTAGTTAGCAAAAATCTCAGCATCACATTGTCTTAAGAGTAAAATGAATTGTCATTTCAATGAAGAATGGACCTAATGTGGGCTGCATCAGGAATGGGCTGGAGAAGGAGTATAGGGACCTAATTAATGACTTTGTTAAATGGTGCGACTCAAACCACCTACACCTGAACACCAGCAAAACCAAAGAGCTGGTGGTGGATTTTAGGAGGCCCAGACCCCTCATAGACCCAGTGATCATCAAAGGTGACTGTGTGCAGATGGTGCAGATCTATAAATATCTGGGAGTGCAGCTGGATGATAAATTAGAATGGACTGCCAATACTGATGCGCTGTGCAAGAAAGGACAGAGCCGGTTATACTACCTTAGAAGGCTGGCGTCCTTCAACATCTGCAATAAGATGCTACAGATGTTCTATCAGACAGTTGTGGCGAGCGCCCTCTTCTACGCAGTGGTGTGCTGGGGAGGCAGCATTAAGAGGAAAGACGCCTCACGTCTGGACAAACTGGTGAGGAAGGCAAGCTCTATTGTTGGCATGGAGCTGGACAGTTTAACATCTGTGGCAGAGCGAAGGGCGCTCAGCAGGCTCCTATCAATTATGGAGAATCCACTGCATCCACTTAATAGTATCATCTCCTGACAGAAGAGCAGCTTCAGCGACAGACTGCTGTCACTGTCCTGCTCCACTGACAGATTGAGGAGATCGTTCCTCCCCCAAACTATACAACTCTTTAATTCCATCTGGGGGGGTAAACGTTAACATTTAACATTATACAAAGTTATTGTCTGTTTTTCACCTGCATTATTATCATTCTTTAATTTAATATTATTTATTGTATCAGTATGCTGCTGCTGAAGAATGTGAATTTCCCATTGGGATTAATAAAGTATCTATCTATCTATCTATCTATCTATCTATCTATCTATCTATCTATCTATCTATCTATCTATCTATCTATCTATCTATCTATCTATCTATCTATCTATCTATCTATCTATCTATCTATCTATCTATCTAACATGTCTTTATAAATTTATCATTCCAGAATGTTTGGCCAACCTGCCTGATATGTAAGGTTGAAGGTGACTACCATAAAAATTACAATGAGATGAACTACTATCTTCAGAAAAACAGCATTTTCAATGAATCGTATCCACCAGTTTGAAGTCTGGTGCAGGAACATCAAAACTTTGAAAATGAGCTGTGATCATAGCAGGAAAATATTCATCTGTTCACTAACTCATCAAGAGCGAGCCACAAGTAATTTCCCCCAGGTTTCATGGGTACTGACTAAGCACATTCAAGCCTTCACTGATGCAGAAGTAATAAAAGTGTGCATTATAGGCATTTTCACAGAGCTTAATAGTGATAAATTAATAGATACAGTTATTGAATCCGTGAAGCAGTCACCTCTGTTATGAGTTGTTCTTTTCTTCGCCTAGAAAATCCAGTTTGGTGGTAAGGAGTGTCATGTGGCTGATCATGTATCCCTAGCCACTGAAGAATAGGCAGGCAACATAGATGTGGTGTAACTGTGATTTTACGTCTGATGTGTTGATGATGCAGAATTCAGAAAAAAACAGCAGGTCAACAAATGTAGAATGATTTTTTAACTATCTCATTCTGAATTGTAAAGCATGGACTCTGAAATCATAGAATCAAATTTGGAGTAAATTATTTAATTTCATTATAAATTCTTTCCCAAGCTTTGCATGCCTTAATAACATGAATTCAGCATGTTCCTGTTTCACACTCTCTGCATGTACCTGATTTTATAGATGGGTTATGTTTATAGATGCTTTTAATAAACTGTCTAAAAAACATAACATGATTGTACAGTATCTTTGATTTCCTCCAACATTCTCAGCTACACCTCAGGTGGTTCCAATACATTTTAATGTGTTAATGAAGTTGAAAGTACCAATACACTGACACAAACAACAGTTAATGGCCTCTGGAATAGCAGAGTTCCTTTTATGCCATTTCAGCACAGAGATTCTCACTTGTATGTTTCCCCACTGATCAGAGTCACAAAACTATTTATAAATGTATATTTAGTCTTTTTCTATAGCCCAGTATCATCACACACCCATTATTTTTTATTATCTAAGTACACTTTGCTAACCCTTTGGAGCACTCAAAATGCCTCTTTTGTCTTCTTTCATTCTCTGCTCTTTCTCCAAATCATTAGTCCATATATTAACTGTTGATGATCCTTTGCCTCAACTTCCAAACACGATGAAATGTCACTTGAGAAATATGTGTGAATGGAGGGCTGGCGTGTATGGTGAGGCAACAAGGCACCTCAGATGGCACTGTGCTTAGAGTGTCATTTTCATACAAGAGTTGTTTTTTTACATTACAGATAATAATACAAAAAGTAGAATTCAGTATGAACTGTAAGAGTGTTATACATATTGAGTCCCTAATTTATATATAAAACCTTTTTAAGTGTGTTGAGTCAATTCATTTTAAAATATACGTGCGACTAGGAAGACGTTGTATGGACCAAGTAAAGGAAATTTCACTCCAGGACAGGGGGTGGCGGGGTGCCCTAAACTTTCTCCTGTTATCTCTGCAGACCAGCCGCGGGAAAACCTGTCTGATTTAGAACAGAAGACATCACTTTCGATTCCGGCACCCGGAAAAATATCACTTCCGGTTCCGGCGCCTAGAAAACTATCACTTCTGGCATCTACTTTGAATAATGAAGAACATCACTTCCGGTTCCCTTATGTCACTTCCTGTCCTATCCCTTAAAAGCACCATTTTGACAAACCATCATCAGCTCTGTTTTGGACTTGGTATAGAGAACATCTCTATATTTAAAAGACTCTTTTGCAGCTAGGAATAATATACGGGTGGCTGCCCGAAACCTTTTTAAGTGTGTTGAGTCAATTCATTTTACAATATATATATATATATATATATATATATATATATATATATATATATATATATATATATATATTGTCACACACGTGCACATGGGAGGCAGCTAAAGGGCTTGAGTAAGGGCAATTCTGAATCAGACCGGGATGTGGCAGAGTGCACTGACTCTTTGTCTCCCTTTCTTGTAGACCATTCACGGGAGATTCCACCTGGCCCTCTTGACGTCACTTCTGGGACTGAGCCTATGGAAGGAGATCTTGCCGGTTCCGGGCCCTGTGATGTCACGTCCGGGCTCGAACCTATAGCTGAAGACCTTCATGAGCCCAACCCCTTTGATTTCACTTCCTGTCTTCCCCTTTAAAAGCCTTCACCTTTTCCCTATTCCCTCAGTTCTGTTTTGGACTCGGTTCTGTGCACATCAGTGCTGTATACATTTTAAGACTTTACGCCAGGAAACCAAGTACACGGGTGGCTGCCCCAAACCTTTCTATGACTCGAGTTTGTGACAATATATATATATATATATATATATATATATATATCCATCCATCCATCCATTTTCCAACCCACTGAATCCGAACACAGGGTCACGGGGGTCTGCTGGAGCCAATCCCAGCCAACACAGGGCACAAGGCAGGAACCAATCCCGGGCAGGGTGCCAACCCACCGCAGATATATATATATATATATATGAGGGCACCGTGGCGGATGTTAGCAGATTGCTGGCCAACCACAAGTGTTACCTGGTAAGTAACCACCCATACAATCAGATTGTAACACAGACTACGAATGCCGTGAATGTAATTACCCCGATCTACATGCTGTCAAATAAATGAACCACACGCCGTGGCGCAACGTTAGGGGCATCGCCTCTGGCGCTGACGTCCGAGGTTCGATTCCCGAGAGGGAGTGCAGTGGAGTGTGTACGCCTGATGAGCCCAGAATGAGGGCGAAACACGTGTCGTGTACTCTGTGCATTTATTTGACAGTAAACTATTTCAACCATTCTATGATCTGCTCCTCACAAACTGAGGGCATTGTGGCGGATGTTAGCAGATTGCTGGCCAACCACAAGCGTTACCTGGTAGGTAACCACCCATACAATCAGATTGTGACACAGACTACGAATGCCGTGAATGTAATTACCCCGATCTACATGCTGTCAAATAAACGAACCACACGCCGTGGCGCAATGTTAGGGGCATCGCCTCTGGCGCTGACGTCCGAGGTTTGATTCCCGAGAGGGAGTGCAGTGGAGTGTGTACGCCTGATGAGCCCAGAATGAGGGCGAAATACGTGTCGCGTACTCTTTGCATTTATTTGACAGTAAACTATTTCAACCATTCTATGATCTGCTCTTCACAAACTGAGGGCACCGTGGCGGACGTTAGCAGATCACTGACCAACCACAAGCGTTACCTGGTAGGTAACCACCCATACAATCAGATTGTGACACAGACTTCGAATGCCGTGAATATATATATATATATATATATATATATATATATATATATATATATATATATATATATAAATATATATATATATATTTATGAGAGAGAGAGAGATAGATTTTCATTTTGTGTAGTTTGTTGTTATTTCCTGGAATAATATCAGGTTTCAGTAACAGGTATGTCTGTTAAATGCCTTTTCAGTGGCAAAGCACATGTTCAGTTAAAAAAGCAGGTGTTTTTAAGCTTGTAGGACAGAGTCTGGAAACTGACAAGGTATTTAGAGAAGCACACAGGATGAGCAAAGCAGCCAAGTTTCATTTCCCAATCAATTTCACAATACACAAATAAAAATAAAAATGTGGGTCAGACAGAAGTAATGAAGATTTTATACATTTTAATGCTTTCAATGTGTATTTGGTGTATTTTATTGATTTTAAGCTAATCCTTTTATTTTTCATATTTTTCCAACAAATAATGTTATTTATTTTTTGCCCTTTGTTCAAAGGAGGTATTATATATCAAGAGAGTATTAGATTATGAACCTTGTATCTCAGAATGTATTGTATGTGGATTAAGTGTATCAACATTCCTTGTGAGGATATATAGAGGTGGCATCAAAATTGTCTCTTGCCTAAGGTGGCATTGTTTAATGCACTGGCCCAGTGTGAACGCTTAACTCAGGCTTTACCAGAGCTAAATGTTAACCTTCCCAGGAACTTTATCCAAAATGTCCAAAGCTACTTTAACTCTAGCTATCATTTAAACAACAATATCAAAACATATTTGAAAGGAAACCCATTCTTCAGTTTACACCGCTCTCTGAACAGGTGAACCCCAGTATACCCCTATTTCACTCTTGTGAATTTCTCTGCTTCATTCGAAAGGGAAGAGGAAACCAAATACCTTCCTCACCCCCAGTATATTCTTTTTAATCCAGTACTTGTTGTGAATCTGTAGGGGGGCTGCCTAGCTTATTTACTGAGATATTATTTTAGATTTCAGATATCACTTACTGTAGATAATCACTGGGTGCTATTTAGTTCTGCAAACCTCTAAACATATACATTATGATATGTTTAACAGGCCAAATCTAATTATGTTTAATGGAAAGACAGACAAAATTGATATTAATAAAATTCACTTTTTAATATATGTGTGATTATTTTATATTTTTTAAACAACACAATAAAACTCAGTGTGTGAGAATAATTGTGATGATAAATTTAATTTTATCATATATATTTCCATATGTGGCTTAGAACATCAGAATATATACTATATTTACATTAAAATTCAATGTGTTTGCTTTTTTAGTTGCTTACCGTGTATATTAATTTTCTGTCTATGTATGTATATGTACACATACATGTCAAAAGATATTGTCAGAAAGATTTGTTTTTTTTCCCTTTTTTAAAATGACCTAAAATCTCTCCTCCTTCCCCTCTGAGGGATAATAAGCTCTGAAATTTAAATGTAAATGCGTAATCACAAATTGGATTTGCTTTTTCTGTCTAAACTATACATTTCGATACGGCGTGAACTGAGTCTTGGTGGCAAGGAGCTTCCCTTGAGCTCTCGCCTGTCAATTAGTGCTCCTGGATCAGCAGGTGAGGCAGCCAATTAGCTACAAAACAAAGACTTTGTGATTCTCTTTCTTCTCATTTCTGGCCATTACAAGGGGAGAATTTGCACATCATGACTTTTCCTTTAATGCCGTCCTATTATGAACACTACTTGTTAGAGGAATTATTTTAATTACCAAAAAAAAGATAATTTCTTTATTAAGAGATGAATTTCAAGGGTTGGACTACAACAACTGTGAACTTACTGGAGCACAGAAGAGCAGTTCAGGCATTTATTTTGGTCATTTTGTGACATTTTTTGAGAAAAGAGGCTAATTCCTAATGACTTTGTAGGAATAAAACAACAGACTTATGCGCACCGCATAAAAATAGTGGCTAATAATACTTAAGACATGCAATAGATAAATGTCTCACATCTTATGAAACCCCAGGAAACATTTCAGCAGGCAGAAGTAAGAATTTTAATGTGCTTATTCAAGCATTTTCTAAATCCATTTCAGAGTTGCTGATATCAAACGAATATGCTTGCAATATTGTGGACAATTCTCCTTGCCAATTAACCAAACCCACACATGTTTCAAATGTGGGGTGAAAACCAGAGTACCCAGAGAAAAATCCACACAGACACAGGGAGAACTTGCAAATTCCTAAGTTCTGCAGCTACTACAGTATGACAACTGAGTTAGTCATGTCTTTACATGTACTGTATGTAGGCATAGATTAAAGGGTTATTAAATAAAAAATAATAATAATACCCCATTGATATTATTAACAAATCTAAATAACCATCTGTACATTTTCTAACCTGCAATTCCAGGTCTGTGTGGTGTGCACCCAGTGCCTCTTCTGGCAGCTTTAAGTACAAAGCAGGGACCAACCAAAGGTGGTAAGGGGGGTCTTTTGCATAAAACAATTATTCACACTCTCAGATTCACTCAAACTGACCTAATTAAGTGTTACCAATTAATTGAACACACATATTTCAGATAAAGGAGATACACCATAGTACCTTGAGTAAAAACAACCATTTGGGGAGCATACACATGACACACAAACAAGGGATCAGACTAGAATTTTAGTCCACTAATTGTAAAAAGGGCTTATCAACTCAATAGTTTGTAGTGAGGAGACTCTGAGAACAAACAGAAGAAGTCTGTATGGTCTGGTGATTTGAACATGATCCATTTTTGGCTTGAACACATTGGTATTACACCACATACTATTCTACAAGCACAATACCTGTTCAGAGGCATTGAAATGACAGCTTCTCACTATGAAGAATCTCCATTGATCAGAAAAAAGTCATCTTTCAAAAGCTGCTTTGGAGTGGCAGGAAAACAAAAGCTGAGTGATCCAGACAAAATCACACACTTTATTCGAATTAAGAATATTTGCAGAAATAGCAAATTAAGGAAACCTGGAAAAGACTGCAATATCCAGACATATAAATCTTACAATAAAAGACTAATGGCAATAATTTACATCAAAGGAGGAGGAGGTTGCACTGATAATGCATTGCCACACCCACCACATGATGCAGCAGGTGACACCTCAGCACCACAATGGCTAGAGTGCCAATCCTGCCACCCACTCCCGTGTTTTCCCTGTAAGTTGGAGAACCTGCTTGCAGGGCTGGGTGCAGATTAACGTCATATCCACACAAGGGCCCAACAGAGTAGAGTCACTTCTGGCGTGTACAGGATTCAAACCAGCAACCTTCCTATTGCTGGCACAGATCGCTAACCACAGAGCCATTACTCTACTCTTATGCCAAAGGAGACCATACAAAATACTCTTTCAATACTGTAAGAATTCTATAGTTTTGTTATACTGTATATCTATAATTCACAACATACTGCAATGCTTTGCTTTAGCTTTGACATTACAGATGATCAAAAATTCTAAATTCAATACATTAAAATTCCTAATTGTAAATATTAAAAAGTGAACATTTTAAACAGAAGGACATATTTTACATATGTGCAATAACAATTCTTCTGGACTGGATAATAGTTTGAATAGCTGTTCACGTTACTCACTTCATACAAGACTGATAAGCAAAACAGGTGAAACTGGGAGACGACTTGCAAACCGTTTCAGGGAACACGTTGAGTCGTCAAGATCAAAGACCTTACAAACACTAGAACACTTCATATCCCCTGATCATAGCCACACTGATCTCCCTGTTTGTGTTCCTCCACAGGACTTCAAAGACACTTTTTAAAGGAAAATAGAAGAAGCTAAGCTCATTCTAACATAAAGATCACACATTTCTCCAGGGCTTAATGACAGGGTAACTTTTTAATCTCTTCTTTCTTGTTCTCTAACCTGCTGTAGCCCTTTCCCCTTTCATGTGCTCTCATTTTGTTCCTTCCTGCCTCTGCTATTGATGTTATCTGTTCTTTCTTTTTCAGTTACACGTCTAATGAAGGCTATACAGTCGAAAGATGGTCCTTTAACCTTCTTTATTTCTCAGCATAAAAATACCCATTAACGTTGCAGATGCATACTGATGCAGCCTTACACTACATTACTGAATGATGTATATCCTCAACACTTTGAAATGATAAGAAAAATATGCAAAAGACATCCTGCTGATTTCACTGACTAAAACAAAGCTACAGACTTGTTACCCCAGCACCCCTTTATTGGAATAAGTGAATTGTGAAAATGGATGAATTGATGAATAAAAGCAGTTTATTTTAGAATAGATAAGTCCTTTTCAAGTGATTCAGTAAACATTATTTCTAAAGTTCTGTACATTTAATTTCTTGTTATATTTACTGCTTCCATGTTTACTGGCTGTGACTATTTTAATGTCCCTTCTGTCTGCTGAAAATGTTAAGTTTTCTCCTAGAGACACTGTAGGAGATGGGCCTCACAAAAGATGACAGTAGCAGTTTTTTTATAGCCTGATTCCACACACACTGCCACCATGTGCCAAGACAGTTTATTCTTTGTTTACTGTTGAATGTCCAGGAAGAGATGGACTGGTCAGCTGTTTTTGATATGCTGGATATTTACTTTATGTAGCTTCTATACAGCCAACAAGGCTTAGTTTTCTATAATTTTTTCCTCTTTGGTATTGCAGCTACTTCTTTGCTTATGCTGAATTTTTTTTGACTTAGTTTTGCGAGTTGTTTTTGAATTTTACAGGTTTGCAACTGCTACAGGATGCTGCTTAAATTTAAAATACTCCTAATATTCTGCTTCTTAATCTCACACCAGGAGTTGGTTTATCTTAAAGTGTTTATCTTTTCAATTTCGCTTTCTGTTAATCTGATTTATTTGTAAGGATAATCTTACTCACTCTCCTAGTCTACATCTTTAGGGTTGCTCCAAATACATTCTTCTTATAATGCAAAGCTTGACCTGTGATTAATTGGGCTTATTTGTCATTTACTTGGTGAGATCACAGAGGAGAAATGAGGAGAGGAAACTCCTTTTAAAGCTATGTATTGGATAAAAAGAAGCGAAAAAAAAAACTTATCTAAGACATCGAAATGTATTGTTGTATTGGAAGCAGCATGGTGGTGCAAGGGGTCCCATTGTGGTCCAAGCATTGCCTCAGTGCAGTTTGCAATTTCTTTCTATGTCTTTGTTCATTTTTCTCTGGGTACTCGAGTGTTCCTACAACATCCTAAAGACAGGTAAGTTAGTTTAACAGGTGACACTAAATTGGGTCACTGGAGCTGGTTTCTGACTTAAGCCCAGTACTGCCAGTATAAGCACTCTGAAGTGGATAAGCAGATTAGAAAATGACAGGATAGACCCTTTAGCTGTCACAGTCAAAAGTAATTATAAATAGCACCCTTCATATGGGTTACAGGGTTGAGTGTTGTAGTGTGTACACCACACTGTATGAAAAGCTCATAATACACATATATAACTGGAATAAGTTTGAATCACCAAACAGTTTTTCCTTTCTTCTTCCCACTATTCTTACATCAAAGTTTTTAATTTAACAGAATATGCTCTGTGATAATGGTTGGTCATTACAAAAAAAAAAAAAAAACATTTTAAAACATGGTTTTGCTGACAGTCAATGTTACTAGATATTACAATATATTAGAATATTTGAGAACTTATACCAACCCTTCCCCTCCTCTGTTCTCTTCTCACTGTCCTGCTGTGGCACTTACTGTAGTATGACTGCTTTCCTTCCCATGGGAAGGCATCAGAGATACTGGGGGCCTTGGAATCAAAGGATGGAAAGATTCTGTTGTCAGATTAGACTGCCTAGCAGAAACATAGTGTAGAGTACCCAGGAGGGGGTGTGTGACTAGTTAGCATAGGTCTTCAGAAAAATGACTATGTCTTTTGACTTTCAGTTATAACTGACTGTGGAGCACGTGAGGTTTATTTTCTTTAGGGATACTGCTGAGTGTAGTTTTCATTTTTCTCTCATCCATTGTCAACTGGCTATAGTTCAACAAAAACGTTAATAGACAGATATTACTAGGATCATTTTGCTGATCAATTTGGAATTACTTTGTTTTGCTGTGTGTTTTATGTAATCTATATTTTTATGTGTATGTATTATGTAATAAACTCTGTAAACTTGTTACAGTGCTCTGAGCCTGCATTTAGTGAAGAGCACAATACAACAATACTCTGAAGTGATGATTCTAATGATGATGGAATATCTCTGATTCAGAAATATATTTAATATATTTTTTAAAGTTAAGAACAGCATTAAAGTGAGAGAGTTCTTCTAGTTAAACTACCATCCTTACAAGTCAAATCTATGTTAGCTGGCTTCCAAAATAGAAGCTATTAAAAACTAAACAAAAACAAAATGTTTAAAAATTGTACCCAAATAAAGAGTATTATGGTAGAGCCATGGATAAAGTTGCCACTTCACAGTGCTAGGACTCCTGTTCAATTACCATCTAGTGTGTCTTCTGTGTGAAGTGTGCAAAATCCACCTACAATGTACTGTACAGAAGCCATTAAGAAGTCTAATAAGATGCGATATAGCATTGTAACATGCTAGGATAGTAACATCACTTCAAGAGAGGCCCACTGAATTAACACCTGACTAAAAAGGCAGGGATAGTTAAGGGACCTGTAAAGTTAAATTTCCCCCTGAGGACAAATAATGTGTGGTGTATCTATCCATCTGTCTATCTACAATATAATAGTTAGGGCTCATCTGGAGTGCTGTGTGCAGTTTTGATCACCATATTACGAAAAAACAAACCTAGTAGTTTTAGAGAAAGTCCAGAGAAGAGTGACTTGGCTGATTCCAGAACTATGAGGTATGTGCTATGAGGTTAGATTAAAGCAGGTGAACCTTTTCAGTTTAAGCAAACAGACTTTTAAAAATTCTGAAAAGAATTAGTACAGTGGATCCCAGTTATAATTTTGAATCAAGTTCATCAGCAAGAACACAGAACAAAGTTGGAAATTTGTTAAGGATACATTTCTCATAAACATTAAAAAGTTTTTCTTGACACTGGAAAATATAGACATTTAATTTTCAAAACTCATTTTAATCTATATATATACAGTAATCCCTCACCTATCGCGGGGGTTACGTTCCAGAGCCCCCCGCGATAGGTGAAAATCCGTGAAGTAGCGACCTATATTTATTTTATTATTTATACATATTTTAAGGCTTTATAAACCCTTCCCACACTCTTATAAACCTTTCTCACTCTCTTGTTAACCTTTCCCACGCTCTTATAAACACTTCCTATGCTCTTAAACACTTTCTGCATTCTTAAACACCGCAGACCAACACTGCACACTGCACGCAGCGATCAGACGTCAATGTGTCTGCACTTGCTTTGTGAAGGGGGGCAGCTGACCTCTGAGCAGAGCAGAAATGGACTTTGTGCTGCTTCTGCCAAAATGCCTGCTTGTCGCTCTGCGCGTTCGGAAGGAGGAGGAGGAGTGTGTGTGTGTGGGGGTGTGAGGGCTGAACGCACGTTCGCTCAAACCCCCCTCCCCGGAGGCGCAGTAGCTCCTGCCACTTCGCATTGTCAAGGGGGTGGGGAGCTGAATGAACGCTAAGGAGAAGTGGACTTTGTGCTGGCTTTGTGCTGCTTGTCGCTCTGCGTGTCAATAATTTAAAAGCCTGTACATCACCAATTTTCCTGACTCACTGTCTTGTCTTGCGTGAAGTTAAAATGTTTTATAATAGTGAGATGTTACTCATATCCTTAGCCCGACATCCACATATCATATGTATTAACAAAGTGTGTTTTATAAGTTTACATGTGTTTAAAGCATGTGCGATGGGTATTTTAAGGCTTAAACTATAAAAATGTTTATTTATATGGTCTTTCTATATCGCGGATTTTCTCCTGTTGCTGATGGGTCTGGAACATAACTTCTGTGATAGGCGGGCAATCACTTGTATTTAAAAACCCGTGAAGTCGTGAATCCGCGAAAAGTGAACCGCGAAGTAGCGAGGGATTACTGTAATTCACTAAGCCAGAAGACAAGTAGCCGACCATGGAAAGCACGCAGGAAGGGGGCGTGGATTCACTAAGCTGCCGACAAGTAAGACACCCATGGCGCACGCAGGAAGGAGCCACGCCCACCAACTCTAAGACCATTGGATACGACGACAACTCACAGAGCCACGCCCACCAACTCAGACGCGACGCCTCGGAAAACATGCCGTCATTTCTGTTTGTCTGTGCCACAGTCCACATGCAGCTCTGAGCCACGTTGACTTTTCATTAGTCAACCTCAGTGGAACCTTGGTTCACACAGAGGCAGCGCCAGAGAGAGACAGAGGCACACACAGGCTGCGCGTGAGAGAGACAGAGGCACAAATAGGCAGCCCAAGAGAGAGCCACGCACACACAGGCAGCGTGACAGAGTCACACAAATACAGGCAGCGCGACAGAGAGAGCCGTGCAATCCTTTAAAACTGAGGTTAAAACACAATGAAGGAAGCAGTCTTTAAAAACCAATAAACCCTGTGCCTCTTTTTCATTAGCATCTCACCTGCTTCACCGTCCTGCAACAGTCGAGACGCTTTCTCAGCAGCTGACCTTCTCTGTGCCTGACTCCACTACTGTCAGTCACCTGATTAAAAATGGTGAACTCCTGCAATGTTACTATCTTGCTTGGCTTTTAAATAAAGTTCGGATTTGTTGAAATGTTCCTTTTTTCCCCCCTGTGCTTAAAACTCATTTTAAAAAAAAGTGTTTATACAACTGCTGCAATGTTACAGAGAGAGGGCTCGAGTGCTTCTGAGGGACAGAGGGGGAGGGGACTCGCGTGCTGCTGAGAGAGAGAGAGAGGGGGGGGCTGGGGAGGCTCGCGTGCTGCTGAGAGAGAGAGAGAGAGAGGGGGGGGCTGGGGAGGCTCGCGTGCTGCTGAGAGAGAGAGAGAGAGGGGGGGCTGGGGAGGCTCGGGTGCTGCTGAGAGAGGGGGAGGGGGCTCGCGTGCTGCTGAGAGAGAGAGGGGGGGCTGGGGAGGCTTGCGTGCTGCTGAGAGAGAGAGAAAGGGGGGCTGGGGAGGCTGGCGTGCTGCTGAGAGAGGGGGGGCTGGGGAGGCTCGAGTGCTGCTGAGAGAGGGGGGGGGGGGCTCGTGTGCTGCTGAGAGAGAGAGGGGGGGCTGGGGAGGCTCGCGTGCTGCTGAGAGAGAGAGAGAGAGGGGGGGGCTGGGGAGGCTCACGCGCTGCTGAGAGAGGGGGAGGGGGCTCACGTGCTGCTGAGAGAGAGAGACTGCGCATGCACTGCACAGGCCATGCAGCTGAGCAGGGAGCCTGGGTGTTTATGTCAGTGTTATTCAATGTTTTTACTATTACACTGCATTCTATGGTGTAATAATTAACTATATTTGTGTTTAAAAATCTTTAAAAAAATATATTTACATACAGTTTGTATGGTCTGGAATGGATTAATTGTATTTACATGCAATCCTATGGGGGAAATTGCTTCAGTTCACAACCAAATCGGTTTACAACCAGAGGTTTGGAACGAATTATGGTTGTGAACCGAGGTTCCACTGTATATTGAGTCTAGAAAACATGATCAGCAAGTCTTTGATAGCCTGCAACAAAATGATGAAAGAACGGGCACATTTTTTTCTCACAAGCTGGGTGGGTGGGTGTTAGTTAGTTAATTAGTTACTCGTAGGATTTCACGATTTAATATGCACAAGTGGTAACACTACAAAAGCAGCCCAAACCAGAAAAGACGGCTGGCAAAAAGTGGCTGACAAATTAAACACGTGTGCATTGTACTTACTGAAAGCGGCGTTACGGATTTTGCAAATGTTCATTTTTTTCCCTCTGCTTAAAAAACATTAAAAAAGCGGCGTGATTATGCGGTGTAGTATGGTATGCAGCGTGTAAAACAGTTTGTCGCGGATAATTTGCCTTTTACTTTAACACGAAGACAGTTTCCTGTTAGATTTGCCTTTGCGATGACAATTGATAAGGCACAGGGCCAAACTTTCAAGAAGATGTGCATGTATCTGCCAAAACCAGTTTTCAGTCACGGACAGTTGTATGTTGCTCTCTCCAGAGTTCCATCTTTTCATTCACCTACTGGTATGCCTGCAGGAACACGTGCAGCGAGCGAGAGAGAGCGAGCGACACACACACGCATACAGGCGCGCGAGAGAGAGAGCACTGGACGCATAAGAATAATAATACTTCATTACATTGATATACCGGTGTTTTCAGTATTCAAAGCGCTATCCACACAGGGAGAAACCGGGAAGCAAACCGAAAATCTTCCACAGTCTCCTTACTGCAAAACAGCAGCACTACCATTGTGCTACAAGGCAGTTAAAGAATGCACTGGCCTCGATTTTGTTTTCACTTCTGTTTACAGCGATCGGATCGTAGCGTGCATTGTTGCAA
The DNA here is from genome assembly GCF_900747795.2 of Erpetoichthys calabaricus. Taxonomy (NCBI): domain Eukaryota; kingdom Metazoa; phylum Chordata; class Cladistia; order Polypteriformes; family Polypteridae; genus Erpetoichthys; species Erpetoichthys calabaricus. The sequence continues at coordinate 66,603,390 of NC_041396.2, forward strand.
TGTTACTTTTCTTGGTGGCTCATTACATTACGGATGTTTCACGTGTCTGCGGTGGGTTGGCACCCTGCCCAGGATTGTTTCCTGCCTTGTGCCCTGTGTTGGCTGGGATTGGCTCCAGCAGACCCCCGTGACCCTGTGTTCGGATTCAGCGGGTTGGAAAATGGATGGATGGATGGATGTTTCACATGTTAATTTTTTTCCCTGTGCTTAAAAGACATTAAAAAAGTGTTTCTCAACTGTGACTCCGGAACAACTCAGTACACAAGCTATATTAAGCGTCAACAACAAAGACTCGCTACACCTTAATGAACAAGTGCTGAAACTTATCCCTACCGACGAAGTAACTTTCACCAGCGTGGCCTCCATCGTCACAGACGATCCCGCTTTCAGTCACGGACAATTGTATGTTGCTCTCTCCAGAGGTCCATCTTTTCATTCACTCACAGTGGTATCCACAAACGCACCCCATTTGGACAACTGTGTCGTTCAGCAAGTGTTCACCCATCAATACATAATTATGCGTCGTATGTTACGCCACGGGTTGGCTAGTATTATTTAACTTCTCCTTGAACCGCCACCTTATCGTGGTGGAGGGGTTTGCGTGTTGCAATGATCCTAGGAGCTCTGTTGTCCAGGGCTTTATGCCCCTGGTAGGGCCACCCAAGGCAAACTGCTCCTAGGTGAGGGATGAGACAAAGAGCGGTTCAACAAACAAACCTCCAATGATAAAGCAAAACCTTGGACGGCATTTTCCCTCGCCCGGACGCAGGTCACCGGGGCCCCACTCTGGAGCCAGGCCTGGAGGTGGGGCTCGATGGCGAGCACCTGGTGGCCGGGCCTGCACCCATGGGACTCGGCCGGGCACAGCCCGAAGAGGTAATGTGGGTCCCCCTTCCCATGGGCTCACCACCTATGGGAGGGGCCAAGGAGGTCGGGTGCAGTGTGAGTTGGGTGGTGGCTGAAGGTGGGGACCTTGGCGGACTGATCCTCAGCTACAGAAACTGGCTCTTGGGATGGGGAATGACACCTCTCTGAAGGGGAAGGAGCCTGAGCTAGTGCGTGAGGTCGAGAGGTTTCGGCTAGATATAGTCAGGCTCACCTTGACGCACAGCTTGGACTCTGGAACCAATCTCCTTGAGAGGGGCTGGACTCTCTACCATTCTGGAGTTGACCCCGGTGAGAGGTGCCGAGTGGGTGTGGGCATACTTATTGCCCCCCGACTTGGAGCCTGTTCATTGGGGTTTACCCCAGTGGACGAGAGGGTAGCCTCCCTCTGCCTTCGGGTGGGGGGACGGGTCCTAACTGTTGCTTGTGCCTATGCGCCGAACAGCAGTTTGGAGTACCCACCTTTTTTGGAGTCCCTGAAGGGGGTGCTAGAGGGCATACCTTTTGGGGACTCCCTCATTCTGCTGGGAGACTTCAATGCTCACGTGGGCAATGACAGTGAGACCTGGAAGGGCGTGATTGGGAGGAATGGCCCCCCGATCTGAACCCGAGTGATGTTTTGTTATTGGACTTCTGTGATCGTCACGGATTGTCCATAACGAACACCATGTTCAAGCATAGGGGTGTTCATATGTGCATCCGGCGCCGCCGTGAGTGGCAGCCTTTTCAGCAGCTCCGTGTATGACTGTATATGTATGTGTACTTTTCTACTTTTATTTTTCTATTTTTATTTATTGATCACTCCTACCACTTTATTTTATGTGGATTCCTTCCCTGGACACACTTACTTTTACAACGTGGGCATAGATTTTAACACGCCGAGACTCGCCTATTCAAGTACTCAACTTCGGGCGCTGAGAACAAATGCCAGTGCCGGTGTGGTTCCATATTTACCCGACGAGGTAAGAAGGCAATATCGTGGCAGCAGAGCCGGCACTAAGCTAAAAAAGAAGCGGCTTGCGAGAAAGTGGCGTTTCAAGCCTTCGGTGCCTTCTGTGATTCTGGGGAATGTAAACTCAATCTCAAATCAGATCGACGAACTGGCTGCGCTGGTGAAAAATGTAAGGACCTACAGAGAATGCAGTTTGTTGTGTTTTTGCGAAACCTGGCTAAATAACACCATCCCAGATGCCAACGTGGAGCTACCTGGGTTTAGCACAGTTAGAGCGGACAGAGATGCAAGTACCTGTGGTAAGCACAAAGGAGGAGGACTCGCTCTCTATGTTAATACACGGTGGTGTCACTCTGGACATGTTTACGTCAAAATCTCCACTTGCTGCAGGGATATCGAACTGTTGGCCGTAAGTTTACGTCCCTACTATTTGCCCAGAGAGTTTGGACATGTCATTGTTGTTATTGTATACATTCCTCCTCGGGCAGACGTGGAGTCAGCGAGTGACATCATCCATTCCACTGTTGCTAAGTTACAAACGCAGCACCCTGAGGCGCTTGTGCTAATCGCTGGAGACTTTAACCATGTGACGCTGGACAAAACATTACCTGCATTCTCCCAGTATGTGGACTGTAACACCCGGGGAAATAAGACTATTGATTTACTTTATGCAAACGTTAAAGATGCATACAGCGCCACCCCGCTGCCTGCGCTTGGGAAAGCAGATCATAACCTGGTTCTGCTTCAGCCTCACTATAAACCAAAAGTTAGAGTCCTACCTGTAACCACACGATCATTCAGGAAGTGGACTCCGGAGGCTGAGAATACTCTGAGAGAATGTTTTGGAACTACAGACTGGGATATCCTGCAGGGATCTCATAGTGAGAACATTGAGGAAGTTGTTGACTGCACTACTGACTACATCAACTTCTGTATGGACATTGTAGTTCCAGTAAGAACAGTACGCTGCTATGCTAACAACAAGCCATGGATTACAAGTGACATCAAGGGCCTTTTGAATCAGAAGAAAAGAGCTTTTAAAGACGGTGATCAGCATGAGCTCAAGCGCGTGCAAAAGGAACTCCGAGTCCAACTCAGGGCGGCGAAGGAGCAGTACAGGAGAAAGCTGGAGCAGAAGTTGCAGAATAACAGCATGAAGGAAGTGTGGGATGGGATGAAGATCATCACTGGCTGCAGCTCGAAGCAGGGTACCACCATTGAGAGAGACGTGAAGAGAGCAAACCAAATGAACAACTTTTTTAACAGGTTTGACCACCCTAACCCACTCTCACTCTCACCTCGGAGTACTGCACCCTCCACACATCCTTCTGCTGATACCAGCATAGGAAAGACATCCCCACCCATAATTACAACAGCGCAAGTGAGCAGAGAGCTGAGGAGACTTCGTGCCAGCAAAGCAGTGGGTCCAGATGGAGTATCGCCACGACTGCTGAAGGTCTGTGCATCGGAGCTGGGGGGTCCTCTACAACGCATCTTTAACCTGAGCCTGGAACAGGGGAGAGTCCCGAGGCTTTGGAAAACATCTTGTATCACCCCAGTCCCAAAGGTATCACGTCCTAGTGAGCTGAATGACTTTCGGCCTGTTGCTCTGACATCACATGTGATGAAGACCATGGAGAGGCTGCTGCTTCACCACCTTAGGCCACAGGTTCAACACGCCCTTGACCCTCTGCAGTTTGCATATCAGGAGAAGGTGGGAGCGGAAGATGCCATCATCTATATGCTACACCGATCCCTCTCTCACTTGGACAGAGGCAGTGGTGCTGTAAGAATTATGTTTCTAGACTTCTCTAGCGCCTTCAACACAATCCAACCTCTGCTCCTTAGGGACAAGCTGACAGAGATGGGATTAGATTCATACCTAGTGGCATGGATCGTGGACTATCTTAAAGACAGACCTCAGTATGTGCGTCTTGGGAACTGCACGTCTGACATTGTGGTCAGCAACACAGGAGCGCCACAAGGGACTGTACTTTCTCCGGTCCTGTTCAGCCTATATACATCGGACTTCCAATACAACTCGGAGTCCTGCCATGTGCAAAAGTTCGCTGATGACACTGCTATCGTGGGCTGTATCAGGAATGGGCTGGAGGAGGAGTATAGGGACCTAATCAATGACTTTGTTAAATGGTCCGACTCAAACCACCTACACCTGAACACCAGCAAAACCAAGGAGCTGGTGGTGGATTTTAGGAGGCCCAGACCCCTCATAGACCCAGTGATCATCAAAGGTGACTGTGTGCAGATGGTGCAGACCTATAAATATCTGGGAGTGCAGCTGGATGATAAATTAGACTGGACTGCCAATACTGATGCGCTGTGCGAGAAAGGACAAAGCCGGTTATACTTCCTTAGAAGGCTGGCGTCCTTCAACATCTGCAATAAGATGCTGCAGATGTTCTATCAAACAGTTGTGGCGAGCGCCCTCTTCTACGCAGTGGTGTGCTGGGGAGGCAGCATTAAGAGGAAAGACGCCTCACGCCTGGACAAACTGGTGAGGAAGGCAGGCTCTATTGTTGGCATGGAGCTGGACAGTTTAACATCTGTGGCAGAGCGAAGGGCGCTCAGCAGGCTCCTATCAATTATGGAGAATCCACTGCATCCACTAAATAATGTCATCTCCAGACAGAAGAGCAGCTTCAGTGACAGACTGCTGTCACTGTCCTGCTCCACAGACAGATTGAGGAGATCGTTCCTCCCCCAAACTATGCGACTCTTTAATTCCACCAGGGGGGATAAACGTTAATATTTAACATTATACATAGTTATTGTCTGTTTTTTTTCACCTGTATTATTATCATTCTTTAATTTAATATTATTTATTGTATCAGTATGCTGCTGCTGAAGAATGTGAATTTCCCATTGGGATTAATAAAGTATCTATCTATCTATCTATCTATATGTGCACTTGGCACCAGGACACCTTAGGCCTCAGTTCGATGGTCGACTTTGTGGTCGTGTCATCGGTCCTGCGGCCACATGTCTTGGACACTCGGGTGAAGAGAGGGGTGGAGCTGTCAACTGATCACCACCTGTTGGTGAGTAGGCTTCGATAGTGGGGGAGGAATGCCGGTCAGGCCTGGTAGGCCCAAACGTGTTGTGAGGGTCTGCTGGGAACGTCTGGCAGAGTCCCCTGTCAGAAGCAGCTTCAACTCCCACCTCTGGCAGAACTTCAACCACATCCCGAGGGAGGTGGGGGACATTGAGTCCAAATGGGCCATGTTCCGTGCCTCTATTGTTGAGGCAGCTGACCGGAGCTGTGGCCATAAGGAGGTCGGTGCCTGTCGTGGCGGCAATCCCCGAACCCGTTGGTGGACACTGGTGGTCAAGCTGAAGAAGGAGTCATACAGGACCCTTTTGTCCTGTGGGACTCTGGAGGCAGCTGATAGGTACCGGCAAGCCACGCGGAATGCGGCTTTGCTGGTTGCTGAGGCAAAAAACTCAGGCGTGGGAGGAGTTTGGGGAGGCCATGGAGAACGAGTTTCGGATGGCTTCGAGGAGATTCTGGTCCACCATCCGGCGTCTCAGGAGGGGGAAGCAGTGCAGTGTCAGCACTGTATATGGTGGGGATGGTGCACTGCTGACCTCGACTCGGGATGTTGTGGGTCAGTGGGGGAAGTACCTCCTCAATCTCACTAACATGCCTTCCAATGAGGAAGCAGAGCCTGGGGACTCGAAGGTGGGCTCCCCCATCTCTGGGACTGAAGTCACCGAGGTGGTCAAAAAACTCCTTGGTGGCAGGGCCCCGGGGGTGGATGAGATACACCCGGAGTTCCTCAAGGCTCTGGATGTTGTAGGACTGTCTTGGTTGACACACCTCTGCAATATCGCATGGACATCAGGGACAGTGCCTCTGGATTGGCAGACTGGGGTGGTGGTCCCCCTCTTTAAGAAGGGGGACCGGAGGGTGTGTTCCAACTACAGAGGGATCACACTCCTCAGCCTCCCTGGAAAAGTCTATTCGGGGGTCCTGGAGAGGAGGGTCCGTCGGATAGTCAAACCTCGGATTCAGGAGGAAGAGTGTGGTTTTCGTCCTGGTCGTGGAAGAGTGGACCAGCTCTACACCCTTAGTAGGGTCCTGGAGGGTGCATGGGAGTTTGCCCAACCAGTCTACATGTGTTTTGTGGACTTGGAAAAGGCGTTTGACCGTGTCCCTCATGGAATCCTGTGGGGGGGTTCTCCGAGAATATGGGGTACTGGACCCCCTGACAAGGGCTGTTCGGTCCCTGTACGATCGGTGTCAGAGCTTGGTCCGCATTGCCGGCAGTAAGTTGAACCCATTTCCAGTGAGAGTTGGACTCCGCCAGGGCTGCCCTTTGTCACCGATTCTGTTCATAACTTTTATGGACAGAATTTCTAGGCGCAGCCAGGGCACTGAGGGGGTCCGGTTTGGTGGACTGAGGATTGGGTCACTGCTTTTTGCAGATGATGTTGTCCTGTTTGCTTCATCAGGCTGTGATCTTCAGCTCTCTCTGGATCGGTTTGCAGCTAAGTGTGAAGCGGCTTGGATGGGAATCAGCACCTCCAAATCCGAGACCATGGTCCTCAGCCGGAAAAGGGTGGAGTGCCCTCTCAGGGTTGGGAGCAAGATCCTGCCCCAAGTGGAGGAGTTCAAGTATCTCGGGATCTTGTTCACGAGTGAGGGAAGAATGGAGCGTGAGATCGACAGGTGGATCGGTGCGGCATCCGCAGTGATGTGGGCTCTGCATCGGTCTGTCGTGGTGAAAAAGGAGCTGAGCCATAAGGCAAAGCTCTCAATTTACCAGTCGATCTACGTTCCTACCCTCACCTATGGTCATGAGCTATGGGTAGTGACTGAAAGAACGAGATCGCGAATACAAGTGGCTGAAATGAGTTTCCTCCATAGGGTGTCTGGGCTTTCCCTTAAAGATAGGGTGAGAAGCTCAGTCATCTGGGAGGGACTCAGAGTAGAGCCGCTGCTCCTCCGCATCGAGAGGAGTCAGATGAGGTGGCTCGGGCATCTGATCAGGATGCCTCCTGGACGCCTCCCTGGTGAGGTGTTCCAGACACGTCTAACTGGGAGGAGGCCCCGGGGAAGACCCAGGACACGCTGGAGGGACTATTTCTTTCGGCTGGCCTGGGAACGCCTTGGGATTCTCCCGGAAGAGTTGGAAGAAGTGGCCGGGGAGAGGGAAGTCTGGGTATCTCTGCTCAAGCTGCTGCCCCCGCGACCCAATCTCGGATAAGCAGGAGAGGATGGAGGGATAAATGGACTAATATTATTTTAAAAAAAAATAGGAGAATAGGGTTAGCAAACTTTGCTGGGCTGATTGGCCTGCTCCCATCAATATTGTTCTAATATTTTATGTTTGCTTACGTTCACTCCTGTTTTGGCTTTCACCACAGTTCAAACAAAATGCTGTCAAGTCGATTTGATGGTTTAAACTGGGCTTTTATGAACTGGCCCTACAGTGTTCTTCTCCCATTCTTGTTAGGCTTGTGCCTTGTGCCCAATACTGCTAGCATAGGCTGTACCTCTGCATTGTATATAGTAGGTCCAGAAAATGGACTAAGAGAAGTGAAGACTGTGAAGGGACATTATTTATATGTATTTTTTGTTTTATGGTGATTTTTGAATTGTTATTTTTCATATTTTATGTATTATCTGTTATGTTCATAACTGTGTATTGGCCCTTTAACTGTACTTCCATTCCCTGTGTGATGTGGGTGGAGCTCCAAGAGGCGGAGCCACCCTGCAGTCAGTCCTTCTGAGCACTCATCCTGGCTATTTAAGGCCAGGGCTGACTACACTAAAATCAAGAGACTGTTGTCCTTGTGTTTCGAGATTTAGGGAGTATTGATATTTTTGTTGGACTTTTTTTTTTAATTTGCTTGTGTTTAAGGATTTCTTCTGTATTGTGAATAGGAATCTTTGTTTAGGGTTGCCTTCTAGACAACTGCTTTTTGCCAATTTTCACTCTTTTAAGCATTTTGCTTATATTTTTCTATTTTTTCTTCTAACTAGGGGGCTTCGTTTGACAACCCCCTGGCTTGAGCTATGCGCCAGCCACTTTGCGTCTCTGCTGCTCACGTATGTGGATTTCACTTTCATCAAACAACAAATCTTTTAATTCTCGCGGATATGCCTCTTCATTGGGAAGAAGCACTACTTTTCCCTGATGGCAACACGAATTAGACGATCTACAAGTCTCAGACTTAAAGTTTAAATCCGAACAATATCGACATACTTCTGTCTTTAGTAGCATTTTCTTGAGACTTTCAAATTTTAGTACTTTCATTATCTCTAACCTGCTCTGCATGTGTATCACGGCAATGTTTTTGAACTTCTTTATAACGTTCTACTTTGTCATCTGCTCTTTGTCTTTTATTTCCGGCCCTGGGCGTGGTTAAATCTCTTGGCACAAAGTCTTGTCTCACGGGACATGAAATTATCTCTCTGAAAAAGTCTTGTCTCATCCCAGGCTAAAAAGTCTTGTCTCATTCCAGGATTTTTTTTATATAATAGAGAGATATATTCTTTACTGAAAAAGATTCTTTGGTTGCCCTGTTCATATAACTTGAAATAAGCTTCTTGTCTTTGGATTCTGTTATTCCAGAAGCCTGTGGTAAGCAATTCTGAGGAAAGCTGGATTTGAGGCAAGTCTCCTTGGGTAGGCTGTTTAAGTTAAGGCGCTGCCTATTTTGCTGTGTTTGGCACTGCTAATGCAACAGGACTTCTTTCTGGTAAATATAAGGCAAATGCCATAAAGTTAAGCCTGTAGCTAGTAAAGAATTGAACATTAAAAATAATTTAAATAGGACTAATCAATCCATGTATAAAATCACCATGAAGAGCTAGACCCCTGTCCTGGAAGCATAGGCCAAAAGTTCTGATTGGGACAGAGAAAACATATGGAGACATGAGGAGGACATACAAACTTTACATAAGCAGACTCCAGTCTACAAATTGAAGTTATGCCTCCAGAGCTGTGAGAAAACACTGCAAACCACTGTGCCACTTGAATAAAATTGTTAGTGAGTTGTGTGATGCTAATACGAAAATACTTTTTTTTAAATACTTTTTTATAGCATCTAGTAGAGGGATTGTCCCATTTATGTCAGACTGACCAAATAAGAGGTGCTGTAGTTTATGCCTGCTATTATGTACATCATAAAGTAATTACAGTGACCTGACAACCTTTTGAGACAAGCATGTAGGAAATCTAACATGTCAGTTTAATTATTACAAAAAAATTAAATACAAATTATGATTGAAATGCATCTGAAGTAAAATCATGTAGCCAGCAGAACTAAGTGTTCAGTGGTAGAACATAAAAACACCTGCTATACCATTCACCATGGCATTATTGTGGAAATGTTAAAAAGCAATTTTCAAGAATTCAGGCCTGGCATAAGGCAAAAGGTCACCCTGCAGGAAGCCGGCTATAAAAATCTCTGTGTTCGCCTTCAGAAAAGGTGCTGTCATCTGCAGTTTAGTTTCCTCCATAAACACAAGCCTTTACTTTAATACAAAAGTCAAGTGTATGGCACCACAATGGCAACACACTTCACAGATAGTAGCAAAAATCAAGCTTATTGCTAACAGTTGCAAAATTCGGTAATAGCGCGAAAGGGAATGCTCATCCAGGTGTTCTGTGCAGTGCATTGTGCAGTAAAACACACAAACCAAACCCCATGCTTTAAAAATGTCTTTAGAAGGGTGAATGCCACATTAATTTTCTGTTGGCTAATTTTGTAACTTAGACAAAGCCAATAATATGCATCAAAACGTTATTTAGTTAGTTAACATTAGAAACTTTCACATAAATTGCGCACAAGTAACAGAGTAATGGCGTGTGTTTCATGAAACAGGCTGCTCTTCTTTTCTGGTGTTAAAAAAAAACTGAAAATTGTCATTAAAATGCAACCCCGGCGTGTTGTGAGATTTTGAATAAAACTGGACAAATAATTAAACATGCACAACATGCAGGGTCGGATTTTCCTATAGGCTAACTAGGCTTCAGCCTAGGGCCTCAAGATCAAGAGGGGCCTACATTCAAATTGTTAGCAAAATTAAAATTACACTATTCTAAAAACAGTGAACACTAAAACACTGAACCGAAAATAAGGAGAAATTCTACGCATATGACTAATAAACAAACATAAAAATGTATTGGTTAAGATCAACTCATATTACATATTTTATTATCTCTCATGTAATTTACAAACTTAAAAATGGAAGGTGAAAGGGCCTCATAAGTGGAATAGCCTAGGGCCAATTTTCATATAAATCCGGCCCTGACAACATGATACCTAAAACTTTGAACGGGGAAACGTGTCCCATGCTTTGATAATGTGATTTTATGAAACGATCCCATTTTTAATCACGCTCCTTCGGAACCCACTTTTAAAACACCCCAAAGGGGCCTATTTCAAAAAAACGGTGAGTCAAAGCCTAAAGTCTCGTGCTTAAAAATGATAAGAAGCCGAGCAACATGAGGCTGAGAGAACTGCGAATGTACAGTCGAGAGCGAGAACCAGAAAAGAGATGAGCCGATTACTTGAAACCCTGCGCTGAAATGACAACGAAAATAAACCCCACATACACAGAAGACTATGGAAACGTAAACAGCGCGAGAAAACTTAACTGGGCAAATAGAGCGAGCGTGTGAACCCTGCTGCAGTCCTCACCTAGCAACTAGAGACGCTGTCGCCGATGAGATGGGCGTGGCATGAAAACTCAACAGCACAAACGAAATCACCGCTTGGCTTTGGTAAGAAGTTGACCGCGTTAAATAATTAACGCGTGAAACCAATTAAGAGAGCTCAATAAACAGTAGAGGTGAATTACTCAATTTCTCTATAATTATAATATAATTTTCTATAAAAAGACGACAGATATGGTTACTGTATTTTAGTCGAATGTACAGTTCATTTATTCATTTGTCAACGAATCCGTTAATTCAGCGCAGGGTCACTGATGCCGGAGCATTCCCAGGAAGGGATGCAAGCTTATAACATGTTACCGTTTTAACCATTTATTTAATATGTGGAGGGTGAAAAAATAAAGTGTATTCATTTAAAGTTAAACTGGAAATGCATGGACATGTGTGAGAAGTACTTTACAATACTTATTTGTGCATCATCCATTACTGACAGTAGTATTCAGTACCAGCAACAAAAAGTGAATACCAAGAAAAATAGTGACAGTTGATTTTAAATGTAAACAGCAAGTTTAAGTTCAAATATATCTCGATATGCGCACTATGCATTGAAATTTTTATTTGTATAGCTGACCCATATGCATGACCAGTAAGGCTTATTAGAGAAATGTGAATCTTACCTTAGAACATTTGGATTGTTCATTAAGCTGTGAAATCCCTTTACTCCAAATTGAGCCAATAAAGGGTTGGGGATTATTGTGCATCCCAACTGTCCAGCTGTAGGATGATACACAGTGACTGAGGTCTTTAATTATACTGTTTCCTTTTCAAAGGCAGCATATGTTACATTTGACCTTAATAGGTGGTATCTGTGTGCCTGTAATATTCTGAGTCAACATCATTTGAGCAGGTGCCATACCAGTATGTATTGCAACCATTGTGACTGGACTCCACCTGTGGATCTGTAGAAGTCTGAAGTTTGACAGAAACCATCCAGACTGAAATGTGTTGTACCTACTTTATTGTCATCATTGACGAAGACTCTACAAGTGTTAAAGATGCTGACCCCATTCACAGCATGCAGTCGGATGTAAATGGGTGTTTGAATGTTTCTTACATCCTGAAGTCTATGACTACCTTTTTGATTTTGTTGAGATTAAGGGAGAAATTGTTCTCTATCTACCACTCTGTCATGAGGCAAATCAGCTTTGTGTATGCCTCATCACTGTTGGTGGTGTCTCCTATGAATTTGGTGTCATCAGAAACTTTAAAAATGAAGTTGGAGCTGTGTTTGGTCACATAGCCATAGATGAATAAGGATTAGAGCAGTGTGATTAGCACACTAGGTGTTTGTGTTGAGGATCAGTGTAATGAAGGTCTTACTTCCAATCTGTATGTTGTTATCTGGTAGATAGTGTGCTCATGAGTGCAGCCTATGATCGACTGGAACACTTTAATGGAATAGGTTACAGTCAATTTTTATATATTTTATTCAGTTTCTTTGCTTCTGAAATGTGATTAAATAATCAAAAATAAAATATCATCAGTGAAGTCCATTTTAGTATCACTAATTCATTTACCCTACATGTCATTCTTATGTACCTGGAATCTTTAGTGCCTGTAAAAAAACCTACATAGACAAAGTGAGCATTTGCAAGCACCTCTAAGACAGTGACAGGATTTAAGCCTTGGCCTTTGGAATTGTAGTAAACCACTGTGTATTAATGCCACCATACCGTATTCATAAGAAAATTTGATGTTACTTTTCATAAATATGCAATCAGTGGTCATGAGGAGCAGACCCATTGAAACCAGCAATTTGAAAAGTACACCTACAAAAATTGAATCTTAAAATATTGAATTCATGTCAGTGGCCATCCACTCAGAGTGCTTATTTTTAATATAAATTCTTTTGCTATTAATATAATGACATATTTTCCTTTGTTTTTTGAATGTTTATGGTCTTCTTCCAAATATCACTGCTGTGTATAGAACACATTAGAAAAGAAGAAACTTTAAAGTCTGAATGTAAGTGTAAAACATACAGTTCCAAAGAACAATGGCTGCCAACCCAAAGATTTGCTGAGAGTTGTGCTATAAGGGGGAAATGGTAAAGCTCCCTTGACAGGATCTTTTTTTTACAGGGCTTTGTAAAATGGAAAGCAATATTTTATATTTGATTCATAAAGGGGTTGGAATCCAGTGTGTTCAAACTAGCTGAGGAGTAGTGCAGTTACGGTGTCTGGTACATGTCAGGACTTTGACAGAAACAATCTGAATCACTTAGACTCTGTGAATACTTCCTGAGAGAAGACCATTAAAGGAGAAAATTATGGTAATCCAAATGAAGGATAATGAAGGCATGGAAATGTATTTCTGTTTCAGAAATAGAGAGGTGGAGTAAGACTGTGGTGACAATGAATGCAGTACATTAAACAATAACGTTATAACTGTGCTTGAGATATGTGACTTAACACTAAGGTTGCTATCAAGGATGACCCCAAAAGAAGCAGAAGGATGCAATTTGTAGGATCCAAGCTGAACACAGAAAGAGCTACATTTGTTCAACTGTGCCACAAAGCTCATGAAATTGTTTTTCATTTTAGTGGTCCCTAGCTGCAGAAAGTTTCTAAACTCCAAACTTAGATCCCAGCTAGATATCCAGGGCAGAATGATCTTCACATGCAGATAGCTGTCATAGGTACGTATATAATAAAATACCTAACAAACTTATGTGACTTGTCCAGGACTGTGCAAAAAACCAAAAAGAATGATAAAAAAATTAGAAATTATATCTACACAAAAAAGGATTTATAAGCATGGCAGCTCTCAGGCAAGAAGAAGGGGCATGAGTTGCCTTGAAAGCTTGCATATTGTAATCTTTTTACGTTAGCCAATAAAAGGTGTCATTTTGCTTGGCTTTTCTCTACATTCATAATGGCTAACACAGTACAACACCCTAGTACTTGAGCATTGACATAGCCTGCTAGGTTAATAACACACTTAGTCCAAAGGTCATTCGCCTGTTTGTCATTAACATGTTATGGGCACATGCAGTAGTCAGTAGTAGTGGACATAGACAAGCCACCTGATCATTCTTCATTTTTTACATTTGTGTGGCTGTTCTTGACCTTTTCAACCCATCCATAAACTCTTCACTGACAAAACACCAGGGTGCTGAAAGGCCGTGCTCCTGACACATCTGAGCATGATGCTTTTCTTTGGTATACACGGGAAGGGATAACAGGTTAATAAGGGTTTAAACTGCCAACCATTAACCAAAACAGCATGGACCTGTGTCACAACATTTTAGACAAGTAAAGCTCACACATATATGCAGAACTGCTGCATCAGCCAACAGTATGGAAAAGTGGAAACATTAGTATGGATACTTTCTAACTTAATTCTGTGGGAGAAGATTAGGCTCTCATACCCTCATACAGGTGTGTCTAAGTAGAGAGGACAAAATTACTTACTGGACTGGGTATGTGAAGAATGTTCAGAGAGTCTGAGATAAATTAACCAGTCTTTTTATTTTAGTTTTCTGTATATAGTTTTTTGCTAAAAGTCATCTCAGAGCGCTATACTCCAAAATGCCAGAACCATAAATAAATACAGAAAGTCTTTCAAAGACAACTTCACAAAATTTTTAGAATTATGAAGGTTTAGGTTAGTGTAAGTCAAAAAGGCTTTGGATATTATTAAAGAAAACTAAACTAATCCCAACCGATACAAATAGGATATTAATTGAAGCAACACTAAGGTCGAGAATTCACATGTTAACAGGAGGAGGATTAGAAATTTTTGTGAATGTGCAGTGATAAAAAAGGGAGCACAGTATAATTAAAACTAAATGTGTAATGCAGGCATTGAATTGCAGATATAATTTGTTCATGTGACTGCCCGGGAAAGTAAGTTGCATCATCCCAGCTGACTCAGCAACAGATATAATTCACTCTGTACTAATATCTTTTTGATGAATCATTCTTAATGCTGGTGACTTCAAAGAAGATGTCAAGGTCTATTAGGCCTGTTCCTTTCATGGACACTGCTCTATCCAAATATTGATGACTTTAAATTTAAATCTGTAGCACAATCTAAGCAGATCTGACCTCATTTTACTGCCACTCAAAAGCCTGTGTTGACAGTAGCAGCTTTATGTAATCCACGGCAGATGTTTTTACGTGTGATTGGGAGGAGTTTTTGTTTGTTTGTTGTTTGTTTTAATCATATCTATTTTTTTTGGAGCTTCTGTAAAATTTTTATTTCCCCTTGAGGACAAATAAAGATCTATCTATCTATCTATCTATCTATCTATCTATCTATCTATCTATCTATCTATCTATCTATCTATCTATCTATCTATCTATGTCTGTCTGTCTGTCTGTCTAACAAATCCTTGATTTGGAATGAAAAATTATGCCAAGTCACAACAAAAGTATTACTTTTTTTTTGTAAATGATCTTTAAAGTTGGGAATATGTCCTGCCAACCATTCATGCACCAGTACAGAGTAATGTACATATATGTTCATATAAGAACGAATGTACACATTCAGATTTTCTCAAACATAGAACAGGAATGACAAGGAAGGCTGAGGTAGACTTTGTGAGTTGCCGCTGGACTGAGGGAGAGGATTGGTCGGGAGGTGGGGGAGGGGGTTTGCACTGCTAGCACAAGCTGGCGAAGTAGCAAGAAAGAGCTATGAAACAGCTTGGATCTGCCCACTGAAAAACAGAAACCACCTGTTTGATACTCACACTTCCCCAGCAAGTCTGTGATTCGGAGTTAAAATTGAATGGCTTGCAAGCAGCTTGGCTACATATATACCTTTACAAGTTAACAGAATTATATTCTGTGTTGGTCTGGTTGCTTAGTGAGATAAAAACAGATTTTGGAGCGTGAGAACCATGATACAGGCAGTTAACAATGTGTCAGAAGATAGTGGGACCTACATGCTGCTAAGGTGAGGTGTATTGGCAAATTCCAAAGAATCGTAGATCAATCTCTTTGGCAAACCAGGAATGCAAATAAAACAAAATTGCAAGCTGGTGCCCAGCATTTGAGAACCCATTACATAAATGTATCTTTGGCACAGTAGCCTGCTGTAGGTTGATTTTTCATACTGATTTGATTCAGTTGAAGCAGAACATTTTATTATGAAATCATATCTGGTATAATCTGTTCATAACTCTAGTCTGACTATATGTCTGTGTGAGGTGGAAACTAACAATGTATATAAACTCAGTTCTGCAGATGTTATCATAAAACATGCTAGAATTATAACATACTCCTTAATGGTACTTACCAAAACTGATACATCAACAAATCCCTTATATAAGAAAGGTCCAGGTTCACAATGTAAATGTGACCCAGAGTCCATTGGAACAAAATTGAGTTTTGAAAATCATTTTTTACAATCAGGTTATCATGTCTAATGAATCTACACTTTTATAGTTCAGTATACTGAGAAGCTAGTTGTTAGTCCAGCCACTGTCTCAAGACATTTGGGCTCAATTTAAATTAATAGAGTGCAAAAGTGTGTAATAGCGGCAGTGGGCACAAGGTATATCAGCCAGCATTTAGATCTAAAACTGATAACAAAATTTGGTCTTATCTAAAGTGGACAGTAGGGGACGCTCCAGTTCCCCCAAACACCCAAAACAAACAGGCATAGACACAGAAAAGTCAGAGTCTTATATTATGGGAAGACTCTTCGTTTATAGGGGTTTTGTAACACCACAGCTACAAGTACACTAAGCACAATACAGAACACTCTCATCCCCCTCTCTGTCTCTCACTGCCTCCTCCGCTCCTCTCGCAAGCTTTGTCCTACTTCCTCCAAGCTCTGGCTCCCTGATGCAAGGTAGGCAGTCCCTTTTATCTTAGCCGCCCCAGAAGTGCTCCCAATCTTCCACACATGTGGCCTGTCAGCATTTGTGGGTGAGGTGGAAACCCCATGACGTGAGACTCCCCAATCTTGCAGCTCCCCTTGGCGTCCCCTATGGGACCCAACAGGGCTGTCTCCCAGGACCACAATACCCGGCATACCCTGTGGGCACCCATGTGGCAATCTGAGCTTGGGCTTGCTGCCATCTAGCGTCCTGGGGGAGATAAAGTTCTGTGTAAGATGTCTCCTCCTGTCCTTCCATCCTAAGGGCAGTCCCAGCCTGGTAAGGGCGCTGGCCATCCTTCACAATTGTTAATTGCTCAGGAATAGGATTGTAACATCTCATCTACATTTAAGTTAAGTGTGCATAATTTGTGTTATTTGTTCATGGCTTTCTTCTTTTTTCCTGTTTATTGTTTCTTAATCTAGTTCAGAACTTTGCCTTTCATGTATTTATCTATTATTTTCTGTTTAATCTTTGATATTGGTTTGTATTGTGTGTTATTAATGTCATGTTTGCTTTAATTTCTGTTGTTTTCCTTTGAATATTTGTGAAGTGTTTTGAGCATGGGAAAAGCACCATATAAATATGTTTTATTATAATTATCATCATTATCAACTTAAACATTACCTAGAGTCCAGTTCATTGCAAACATTTTAATCAAAGCTGTATAAATTAGCATAACAAACATTTGTTTTCAGTAGGAATTTAAATCAGGTGACTTTATAGTGAAATCGTCAATATATAATTTTATTCTCTTGTATTCAATAATCTTGGTGTCTAATAAGAATACAAAATGTGTAAGCGTGATGTATTTTATAATTGTCAGTATCCTTTAGCCCACTGGATTAGTGAAGACCAGTAAATTGTTTCATAGAATTGGATGGACTCAGTTTGAGACATTTTTTAACAATGTTGCCATTCTTTCTAGCTTTATTACTAGGCAAGGATAGCAGCCAACAAAATATTCTCACCTGCAGAACAGAGCTGAAACAAGACCAATGAAGCATTTCATATTCCTCTAAAGTGGGAAAAATCAGAGTTCTAACATGTGCCCATTTATTTTGTTATTATGACCTAACTTCAGAACATATTAAATTCAAAAGGATGGAGAGCAACATTTGGGGACATAGAAATGAAAATTAGCCCTAAATATGACACACTTGCACAGAAAAGGTGCATTGGTAATACAGTGCTATGGACTTTTTGAAACCCACAAAATGCAGATATCTGCTGAACTCACAACATTACACAAATGTACTCAGTTCAACACTACAGTATATCATAATGAAGTTTACTGGTTTGGTGTTAAATGAGAAGTAACATTCTGCAGTATGCTAAATTATTATCATACAGGGTATTGCCACCTAGAAATGTTATTTTCTAGCTGTAGTTCAGCCAGGGACAGGCTAGCTACAAACCTTTAACAATTGCAACTTTCTTCAATAACTCATACAATTCATGGCATGGATTGTGAGAGGACAAATAGTTATTTTATTGGCACTAATGGGTTAAACAGAACTGCTTTTTCGTTTTGCAGTGTTTTGGCAGAATGTTTTTGGACCTCAGCCATCTTTAAGATTTAAGGTAAGTTAGTTTGTTTACATTTACAGTAAAAGCTTTCAGTGAAATGTACACCCAAATTATAAATGTTTTACTTAATCATGAAATTACAGTTGCAGTTGGTGGCTACGCAACATTGTAATGAGATCTGCAAGATGATAAAAACAGATTATAAACAGTAATACATGATCAGAATGGAATTGTCATGTCAGGGACTTGTATTGCCTTTAACTTCTTGGTATCAATATCTTCACAACATCTTTGGTTATTAATAAAGAGAAGTGAATCTACTACATTTTGGCAATGTATCTCACATAAAAATTCAAACATATGGTATAGTTTTATTTTTAATATGAAATTCAAAACTTTAAATATTCACATACCATTCTTTATACATATGTTGACACTGTTTTTATTTTAGGTACTGCTATTTTAACAATCAAGATTGAATATTAAGCAAAGTGGCACAGAGGAATTGTGAAAACACATGGAGGATTCACCTTTGGATGAATGCTCTGCATTTGTGTGAGATTTTTCATTTCTAATTATTACACAAAATTAAAGAATAACTTTATAAACTCTGTATTTAGCTTCATAAAAGTTAGCCTTACATGTTAAAGAGGGGTAGCATGGTGGTGCAGTGGTAGCACTGTTGTCTTGCAGTGAGGAGACCAGGGTTCATATCCTGAATAGAGTTTGAATGTTCTCCATGTGTCTGCATCAGTTTCTTCCAGGTGTTTCTTCCCACAATCCAAAGACATGAGCATTTTGTGGTCTGGTGATGCTAACCTGGCCCTAGGAACTCAACCCTGTGACCCTGTTCAGGATTAAGCAGGCTTAGAAAATGGTATGTAATGTTAAACAGAGTGTTATAGTGGTGTAGTGGATTGTATTTCCACCTTCCATGAGTTAATTTGATTTTCAGTAGGACTGCAGAGCACTAAGGATACAGTTGGAGGTAAGTGTAGATCAGGAGGTTTACAGTGTACAGGACAGCATCCTTAGAAACAGATTTTTCCAATAGCTTCTGCTCCTCAGATACCTGTGTAATGGTAAGCAGGATTTTGGGCCACAATTGCCTATCATTTACCCCTTCATTAAGAAGGAATTCATAGTAGTAGGAGAGTTGGTTATTAGGGAGCTAAACACAGAAGTGTGCACCAATGAGAAGGAAGTCTCATAAGGTCTGTCCAGAGCAGACTTGAATCCTGGTATTAATATTGATATTGGAACTACTAATGTTGGTTAGGATAAGATAGAATTTCCATAAGACACATTTAAAAGTCTGATTGAAAGCATCATTAGCTTAATTCAGAAGAAGGTGGTCTTTTTGCAGATTTTGCCCATACCATACAACAGTCCTGGTGAACTATATGACTAAGACGGCTAATTACAGTATGTTTTACAGAAGAACACAGGTTTATGGGACACTTTAAAACAAGGGTGTCCAACTCCAGTCCTGGTGGGCTGCAGGTTTTCAATCTAACCATCTTCTTAAATAGTAAGCTGTTTTTTTGCTGCTGCTTAATTTGTTTCACCTTAGTTTCAATTGACGTGACTCAGACCCCTTAGTTGTTTCTTTTTCCTTAATGAGCAGCCAAACAATAAGGAGACACAATACATGTCGCCACATGACCAGCTAATCTGAAAATAAAGAAAAGTGAAAGTCTCAGTCATGTTGGTCTGCTCAGGTCACCAAGACATCTTAACGGTGGTCTTAGAAAAAAACGAAAATCAGCAGCCTGCTGTGGCAGAATGAGAGCAGCAACATGTCATGGTATATAATAACGGCTTTAATTAACAGCAAGAATTGGCTTCTCATTAAGAAATTGGTTGGAGTGAAATGGGCTGGAGTTTGACATTCCAATTTAGCTGGTCATCTGTTGGTTTGTTTCACATCTCATTTCTGTTTGGTTGCCATTTAATGAAGATACAAATCAATTCAGAGGTTTGAATTCTTAAAAACAGGGCTATTAAAATGAAGAGAAAGGAATTAATTAGCAGTGAAAACTGGTCACTGATTAGGAAAAGGGTTAGAATGAAAACCTGCAGCCACTGCAGTCCATCAGGACCAGAGTTGGACACCCCTGCTTTAGAAAATGTGAGACACTGGACCTTTGGGGCAGGTTGTATATGACTTGGAGAGACACTGAGGTGTAGCACACAATGAGGTTTGCAGAGCTTAGGCAAGTCTGGTTTGAGAATTTAAATAATATACTGTGGAACAAGTCATAAACCATTTGATTCCATAAAATATACTATAGCAGTTATGAAAATACTAATCAGGAAGAAAAAGTCAGCATTGGAAGAGTAAAATACCTATAAATGACGTGTTTTAATATAAATAGAATTAAATATATGTTAGTTAAACTGAAATGGTTTATAGCTGTAAATGAGTATGGCATAACAGCAATAAAGGAAGCCTTGTTTCCAAATGATACATATAATGTATTTGAATGAATGATATTAAGAAAAAACATGTAAGATTAAAAAGTTACATATTTTGTCTCTTTACAGTATATCACATGGAATATAAATATGAGGCTGTTTACAATTGGAAGTAAGTTATATTGGGTATAAGAGAAAACTGCAAAGCAAAAATTCATTATATTAGAATTTTATAGACCACCAAGGGCAGATCGTAGTGCCAGTAAATACCATCATAATAATTCTGAAAAAAAAGGTTTTGATGGATATTTCATAGGAACATGTACATAAGTAAAATGAAATAAATGTTAAGCAGTTGGAACAATTTAAGAGTAATAGAGGAAGAAAAGAGGATGTGTTATATAATGCAGGGTAGTTTTGAGTGAGAGTAGGCATGTGCATGAGTGTGCTTTATGAGAGACAGGCTCCCTGTCGAAGCTTAACATTTGTCTTGTGTCTGATGGGTGCCTGGGATAGGCTCCAGCACCCTACAACATGTGTTTCATAGATACAATATCGTCTCTGCTTAGCTTTGGGCTTTTTGAGCCCTTGCTTAAGGTGAGATTGTTTTCAGAATTTAGACAAATAAGTTGTCGTTTTATTCCCCACCTGCACACACATCCATTCACACTCCCACTGACATTATTTTGGAATTGCTAATTCACCTAACGTGTTTGGAAATGTGGGAGAACTTGCAAATTCCATATGAAAAACGGCTGGGTACAAGTTTCAAACCTATGACACTAGATCCATGAAGCAGCAACATTACCACAATTTCCTACATAAGAGCTACTTATTTTTACAATATTCAGCTTGCTCATAAACAACATATCCATTGCTAATACTACATGGCTATTTTTCGCCACACTAAACAGGTTCAGAGATATGTGTTTTTGTTTGCTGTTTTACTTCCTAATTTATATAAAAACTATAACCATGATGCTGTCGTGGACAGACAGCAGAACAAGAATGTGCACTTAACCCAACTGCCAAGATCTTTATGTGCACATTTGTATTGATTCCCCCTACAACTCCTTTTTAATTAGGAAGAACAGGCATGGTATTTTTTAAATTTAGAAAAAGTACTTCACTAACAAGCACAGTTTCTGGTGGCAAATTAATGTATGCCATGATTATGAAAAAAATAGCCTCAACTTAAAAAATGGCAGACTTTTAAGTTTGTTGGTTGGTAACTTACAGTTATATAAAAAGTGAGTACACTTTTTTAAACTCTTTGGCTTTACATAATAGGGAATAGCTAACAATCATGTAGCCCTCGCAGAATCCTAAAACTGAATTAATCTAACCTAACCTAAGAACATATAATACATTTAACATTGCCTTTTTTCAATTTGACATTTATTTATTTATAATTAAATTTTGTTAAAATCAAAGTGCCATTGCAATAAGTAAAATACAAATCAGTTCAGAATTTGATTGGTACTACATTCCAGAAAATTAACCTACATTAGATCCTAATCAATACTTAGCAGCCCACATTGTATTTTTTTAAACAGAAATATGTCAATATTTCTGAATTTAATTAATCTAACTTAACCTAAGAACATATAACACATTTTACACTGCCTTTTTCAATTTGACATTTATTTATTTATAAGTAAATATCGTTAAGCTCAAAATGACATTGCAATAAGTAAAACACAAATTTGATTGTTACTACATTCCAGAAAACTAACATACATTAAAACCAAATGAACACTTACCAGCCCACATTTTATTTTTTGTTTAAACAGAAATATGGCAAAAATATAGTAGCCATGTGTGCAGGGTGCAACAAGCTGAAGTGGGTATACAAGAACATTTTTGGGCCCTGTAGCAATGTACCTTTGTGAGTTGATGGGGTGGCTCCCCTTTAAAGACAGAGCACTGTAGTGTAATGCCCCGTGATTCCCCATGAGGACAGAGCACTGCACTTTTATTTACTGTGACCGGGCATAGCAAGGCTAATTATGGGCTCTCCCCGCTATGGGGCCCTCATGCAAGGCACCCACTGCCCCTCTAATTGCACTCATGCATCTGCAACTGCATCTATGTCATTTACGAAGGTATGTAGAGCCATTTGATGATGAGGTAAAACTTAAAGCAAGAAGACTAATAACTATGTCCTTATATGTAAAACCTGAACAAAGAAAGTGTGCATTTACTTTTCAGATGACTGTATGAGTCATAAAATACATTTATTGTGCATTCACATATACGTTACGTTATTATTGGTCCTCTTGTTTCTAAATTAGAGCCTCATTAACATGGGAATGCATATCATCCATCTTAGAGAAACCTCTTCATTTCAGAAGCATCTTCCCTTGAGAAGAAATGACCTTAGGTTAACTAAACAAAACAAAAGTCTGAAAAAATGATGTGTGCCTATCTCTGTGCATTTGTCAGTCTTACTGATTTTAGGATTATCATCATCCTAAAGCACTTTACTTGAATTAATTACACTGCTATGTGAACAACAAACCCTTATGTATTACTTATAAGTAATGCAAAGGCAGATAAATACATCTAGTATCTCTTAAAAATTCTTGATACTGTGTTTTAGAACGTGCTGTATGTCTATCATGTTGTCCTTCAAAATGAGACATCTATGCATTCCACCTTCTGTTTATTTAGCCTGTTTTTTCAATTTTAGGTTCACAAAAAGACAGCATTACACACAAGGCAGGAACCAACTTTAAATAGAGCACATTTCAGAGCACACACACACCCACACTTACTAACATCAGGACAATTCTTTGTTGTTAATTAACCTTACCTGCACATGTTTAGGATGTGGGAAGAAATAAAAGAAGAAGTGCTTTTTCTTAACTTCAGTATGGAATCTAAATTGGTTAGGCTGGTAAATGATTAAAACAACAAACTTTACCCAGTACCCATTTCAGGTACTGCTGAGGAGGAAGGCAGGAAAAAACAGAGGATAGGTTGCCAGTCCATTACAAGATCTAATCACGTACACACCCACATCCACAGAGGGCACATTTAAAATAGCCAATTAACCTAACCAGAACATTTTTAAGGTTATGGAAGGAAAATCAACACAGACACTGGGAGAACAAGCAAATGTCATGTTAACATCAACCCAGGACATTGGATCCATAAGGCAAACAAACAACGTACTGCACCACCCCATTAAGTAATTAGTAAATGCCAAATTCCAATTTTGACTATTTTTCTTCCAAACATACAAGCTAAGAAGAAAAGAGATGGCACATAAACAGCTCAGCTGGAAAGGACTGTAATGAGCAGTTTGCTTCTCAACAGATGTTCAACTTACTGACTCTAAGCAGGGTGGTGTCAGGTTGGCAAAGCCTGGTGCAGAGAGAGAGAAAAGGAGGCTGCAGGTTCATTTGCACCAGGCATGACATTGGCATCTGTGGCTGTCAAAAAACTCCAGTACTGCTTTGCAAAAATGCCAGAGATGTACCATGAGGGAAACAAAGTGATGAAGTTTCAGCCTTATGTGCTGACCTCTATCATTGCTGACTCAACAGGCACAGAAAGGAAAGAAAAAAAAACATGTTTTCACAGCATATCAGAATTTGGACAATAAAAGAAACCCACCACAGATAGACATCCTATAATATCTTCTTCTCAATTTTTTTTGAAAAGGAAGTGTCTTGGGATGATACCTAAGTTAAATTTAAAAGTGTACACTCTACAACTCAAGTTGCATGCAACTGTAACAAGACCTAACTGAAGAGAGTAGGAAGATGGAACTCAGAGTAAATGTTAATTCACAAGTGAACAATATTTACAGTATCCTCATGTGTATATGGTAAAATCAGATTGTTACTTGCATGCCTCCCACAGGAGGCAATGAATACAACACCATGTATTGAAAGCAACATATGATATGTAATGAACTTATTGTTTCCTGGTATCACAGGGCATAGCTGAAATATTTCTTTACAGCTGGCACTCTCAGTGCTCAGACAGGGCATAGGCTGTTACAGTCAGGATTTTTGTTTTGTCATGACTCCACAGTGTAACGATTCCACTGTACTCTATACAAGTGACAATACTATTACCACCACTATTTAAGTAATAATCATGTAGCTGTCAGCATAGATAGTTTATTGCAAAAATGGATCTGGTAGGTCCAGGATTCAAAATTAGGAATAGGATTATCAGGAGATGAAACAGTGGCATTTTTACATTACGGGAAAGTGGGATTTTGCCCCACCAGATATGCTAAGCAAGAAATAGCTTCCTTCAGTCATTAAACTTATTATTAAAATGTTTATAACCCTCGGCTTTATTTTTTATTCTATTCAATGTAATTACATATCTAGAAAAATATAGCTTACAATATCTGAAATTATCTCCGTGCTGGGCACTGCAAACCTGTTTCTGGCTGATATGTCTGACCAATTGGCCCTGCAGTGTTCTTTATACCCTTGGGTGTTTGTGTGTATGTGTGCATGTGCAACTTTAATTGTTCAGTTTATTGATGGGGCTTGAAGCTCAACACATGAATTAAATTAATACCACCTGTTGTTTTTTTGTTTGAGGTTCAGGCCTTTTTTCAGTTGTGGCACATGCCAGTGAAAAGGAACAAAAAAGTCCAGTACCATTTTGTCCCTTAGAGGTAGTCACATCAATGGCCTTGTTGTCCTACTATTCCTACAACATATTGCAGCATACAGTGGCACAAAATAACATTCCCCAGGACCTCAGTGCAACATATACATAAACACAGGACAAGTGCAAGACAGGTAAAGAACTATACTATACTTTAATAAATTAAACAAGTATTAAATAATAGGTAAGTGAACAGATACTAATAATTTGAAATTTATATCAATAAATAAAAAATAAAAACAACCTATAATAAAAAAAACAACAGTAGTAATAAGTACAACAAATGTACTACATATAAATAAGCTACTAGGAGCATTTCTGAGGTTAGAGAGGCAGTATAGTGTTCAGAATCTGAACAATGAAGGGGTAGAAGCTGTTGGAGAACCTGGCAGAACCGGTTCAGATGCTATAGTACTTTCTGGCAAATGGAAGTTGGACAAGAGACCATGGGAGGGTTGGGACTGGTCCTTCACAATACTATAGGCTTTGCAAGATGCAATGCTTTATAAAAATATCTTTAATGGAGAGTAAAGCAGTCCCAATGATCTCTTCTTTCATGTGCACACTACGTTGAAGGATCTTACAATAAGAGACACTGCAATTCCCAAACCAGAACATGATGTAGCTGGTCAGAATGCTCTTGATGGTGCCCCTGTATACTTTGGTGAGAGTGCAGGGGTGGTAGGCTAGCCTTCTTCAGCTGCTGAATAAAGTGGAGACGCGGCTGCACCTTCTTGGCTATGGAGGTGATGCTAATTGACAAAGTAAGGTCAGCTGCCAGGAACATATTGCCCAATTCCATTGCAGATTGTGGGGTATGAACAGCATGGGCCTTGCTCAAGTCAATAATCATCTCCTTTGCCTTGTCCACATTAGGAGACAGATTGTTGCATTTGCACCAGTCTGCCATTCGATAAATCTCCATTCTGTAAGCTAACTCATCCCCACTGCAGATGAGGCTCATCACCATTGTGTCTTCTGCAAACTTAATTATGGTGTTAGAGCTGCACACAGCTGTACAATCATGTGTCAGCCAAGTGAACAGGAGTGAGTTTACAGCCCAAGGGGTTGCCAGTGCTCAGTGTGATGGTACTGGAGATGGTGTTTCTGACACAGACTGTCTGGGGTCACTATGTCAGGAGTTCAGAAAGTCCAGGATCCAGTTGCGTAGGAAAGTGTTGTAGCCTAATAGACCCAACTTCTCTGTGAGCTTCTGAGGGATGAGGGTGTTTAAAGTTCAACTGAATTTAACAGAAAACATTCTAGTGTTCTGAGGTGGGTTGGCACCCTGCCCGGGATTGGTTCCTGCCTTCCGCCCTGTGTTGGCTGGTATTGGCTCCAGCAGACCCTCGTGACCCTGTGTTCAGATTCAGCGGGTTGTAAAATGGATGGATGGACATTCTAGTGTTTGTTTTGTCCAGGAGGTACAGGGCTAGATGAAGAGTAGATGATACGGCATCTTCACTGGAACAGTTCGGGACATTGGAAAATTAGAGGGAGTCATGTGATGTATGACTTTCAAGTGGCCCAAGTCTAGACTCTCAAAACACTTCATGACAACAGGCATGAGTGCTATAGGGAGATAGCCTTTGAGGGAATTGACAGTGAACTTCTTAAGAACAAGTATGATGGTGGTGATTTTGAAGCACTTGGGGACAACTGCCTGCCTCACAGAAATGGTGAAGATGTCTGTAAAGATATCTGTCAGTTGGTTTGCACATTCCCTGAGCACTTGACCAGGTATGTTGTCTGGTCCAGCAGCCTTGTGTGGGCTTTACTTCAAAAGAGTTCTTTTCATGTCAGGGGTGGACAAGCATAATGCCCGTTCTTCCTGAGGAAGGATGGACTTCCTCATTGGTATATCATTCCAGGCATCAAACCATGAATAGAGGTTATTTAGAACATCTGGAAGGTAGGACATCTGGAAGGTAGGCATCACCACTACAGGCAGGTGGTGTGGTCTTATAGTAGGTGTTGGCTTGGATTCCCTGTCACATGTGCAGTGTTTCTCTGGTGTCCTGAAAGAGACTGCCATACTTTCGATTAGCTGCTTTGATTCACTGAAATAGGTTGCCTTAGCCTCAGTAATTAAATCAAATAAACAAACAATCAAATAAATAAAAGGTATTAGTACCAGGAATGCATGGTTTGCAAAACATAATGCGCTTCTTGATTTTCACCCACTGCTGAGAAAAACTGTGCTAAAATTGAAAAATCCACCAGGGTTTTCTGTACTCTGTCCACTTTGTGATAAGCCATCAGTGTTATGCTCAAAGGAGAGCAGAATCCTTGTATGGAAAGAACGGGTATTTGTATACAAAAATATTATTTTTACAGTTGTTTGCTGTCCTCACACTGACCAGCAAAGACCTGGCCACATTGTTACTACCAGACATGCAGTGGGAAGTTTGGGTTGTGCAATGTGTATAGTCTGTGTGTTCTTTATTGTACCTTGTCCTTTTTCATCCTGAAAATGTTCAGTTCTGAACTTGAGGTTTTACCATTTCAATTTTGGCAGCTTGTAGTCAATAGATATTCCTCAGCAGCAGGTGGTTACAAGGTTCTCTCTTAAAGCTGTTGTGTTACACACAGGGTTTTTTCTTGGCTTGTACTTATCTTCTGTTTTTCTATGGTTTTGTTATTTATGACTTTTTTTGTAATTTCTGCTATTTTAAAATTATTAATTGTGTACTGTAAGTTTAAATGTGCCTCCATTCCATGTATTTTATAGGTGGAACCACCCTGACATTACCACTCTGGCTATTTATTGGGCCAGTAAAAGAATCCCTGCAACAAACCATTAAAGTCTAAAGGATTTAATAATGAATATTTGTTTGTGTGGATTTACTCATTTTACTCATTCTTTCTGTTTTTTTTTTTTTTGCTTATGTTTTATGTATTAAGACTTTTTAGGCATGTCCTTTGTTTCTATTTTGTTACTTTTATATTCTTTATATAAGTCTTTCAATTTTTAAAGGTTCTTTGTGGAATTGGGCACTATAATCCACAATTTGAGAGTTATCACCCGTGTTAGGCATTTTTGTAAAGTTTGGGACTTTTCTTTATATTTTTGAGGTTCAATAGCAAGTTCTCATTTATAGGAATGTTGTGGGCTGAAAACGACATGTTGCAGTTTGGAGACTGGCAACCTTGAAGTGAGCCTCATCTGGGCAGATCACTGAATGTCCTAGCCTACCTTTAGTAGCCTCAACTCCTGTTTTCTGTGTTTAGAACTCCAGATCACAACAAATACTTAGCGATTAAATTTCTGTTGCTTCTCAGATGATGACCAGATGTTAGAGACTATAACAATGATCTGATATCATTCAAGACTGACCAGGCACCAGTATCCCTTTGTTTTTATTTACTTTCTTCTGATGTGAAAAGTGCATGAACTTGCATGTTTCATTAGTCATTAGAAAAAGAGGGACACAAATTATTATTTAGGTAAGTTATTGTTAGTGTTAGAGACAACAGAACTCCTATAAAAAATTTCTTTAATGGTCTCACTGGGAAAAACAAACTTTCAAGAGAGCATAACAGAATTATGATAAAAAAAACTAGTCAGGAATGGTCTAAATACTAAAACCAAAGTTATCAGACAGATTCAGAGAGTTAAACCTGTTTAGTGTGAGCAGAGGAGATGGCGTGGGGACCTAATCCAGATTTTCAAAATTCTCAAAGGTATTAATACAGTAGATCCAGCAGAATTCTTTTATCTTAACAGTGACTCATGTACTGTAGGACACAAGTGGAAATTAAGGAAAAGAGCATTTGAACAGGAGCCAGAAAGAACTTTTTATGTAAAGAGTTGCAGGACTCTGGAACAAACTATTGAGCCATGTTGTTGAGGCAGAAACCTTGAAAAACTTTAAAAAGTATTTGGATGATACTTTTGGGACAGCTTAGCTATTAGCTAAACAAACAAGTTTGATGAACTGACTGGTCTCCTCTCATCTGTCAAATTTCTTATGTTTTTATGGGGCAAAAACCAATAAAAGAGATCCTTACTGATAGTAACAAACCCTTTCCCTAACAAACGCCAATGAGAGAAATTCTTTGTTCTTTAATTTAATCCAAACGCTTACAAGATGATTACTGCAAGTAGCCAACACTCATAAAGGCAATATATGACGATCAGACGCAGTAAGTGTGGGACAATACTACATATGTTCTGCCAGTAGAAAACTAAGCACAGTTATAAAAATTATAAACAGAGCAGGGGGCAAATCAGAAGCCTAAATGCCACATAAAAGGGTCAAAACTAGGAAGTCAAAAAAAAAAACAATTGTCAGTGCCCATCTTAATTTTTCAGCATCAGAGGGAGAGTTTAGGAGCACACATGGGAATTGCATTGCCGTACCCACCACATGACAAACCAACTCAGAATCCCATATTAGGACCCGAGTGCAGCTATGCATTGGGTGACACCTCAACACCACACTAGTTCAGATGGAATGAAACAGTGTGAGGTTTTTTGTGGTGGCCAGAGTGCCAATTCTGCCACCAACCCCCAGGTTTTCCCTGCAGGTTAGAGGGCCTATGTAGGGCTGGATGCAGATTAACATCATACCCAGGACGGAGCAATTGCAAGTTAAGGGCCTTGCTCAAGAGCCCAACAAAGTAGAGTCACTTTTGGAATTTATGGGATCGAACTGGCAACCTTCCGATTGCCAATGCAAATCTCTAGCCTCAGAGCCTCCACTCCGCCTCAGAGAATCATAAATTAATGAAATATTGTATCTTGGCAACAACCCCACAAAATGGCAGTGCCCACGGCATGGTAAACATTTAACGAAACAAAAATAAAAACCAAATTTGATAAATACACATCCAAACAGTAAAATAACAAAGAGACTTAATTCTTCTTAGTAAAAAAAAGCAAGCTGGGACAAAAATTTGTGTAAGGAGTAATGCATTTTTAAATACCATAAATCATAAGATTACATATAGAACACAAACAAGTCTGTGACACCAGCATGCAACACATTGGGACCGTCCAGCCCCATGATAATGCATAAGAAAAAAGATATTTTATTTATTTAATTAATTCTTTTTCTTTCTTTCTTTCTTTCTTTCTTTCTTTCTTTCTTTCTTTCTTTCTTTCTTTCTTTCTTTCTTTCTTTCTTTCTTTCTTTTTCTTTCTTGTATGCACTTGCTACATTTTGAAAAATGAATATCACAAATAGGTGTCAGTAGTGCATTTCCAATAGTCATTTTGCAATTTATGTTAACCTATATAACATAACTTTAGTTAAAAGGTGTTTTTGTTTTACTAGAGATTAGGTTAATGTTAGGGTTAAGCATGGACATGTCAGTTTTATGCTATCTGCTATATTTGGCATTCACAAATGAGTGGCTATTTAATTTTTGAGGCTTTCAAATTGTTTTCTGATTGTTGCTTCACACAAAGGGCCATTTGGCAAATCTCTTGTTGGCAAGTCAGAAGAAGAGCAAACTCAGTTGGTTGATTTCCTGAAATATCTGTCACCTACAAGTTATGGGTAAGAAGAAACAGGAGGAAAGCGCCTTCAGGACAAGCACCCACTCAGCAATAGAGTACTGCTTATTTAGTGAAACTAAACAGAGCTTATCTATGAGGCCCAATGACTCGTCTTCTGTTGACAGACGGCCTTTGTGCAATACTAAGGTTGAAGTCAGGATGAGACCACATTTTCTTAATACAGTTAAAGCAGAAATATTAATAGCAGAGAAACAAAAAACAAAGATATGATATCTCAACAAAAAGTTGGTCATGCTTCAAGTTTTGCTCATTTACAAATTGAACCTAAAATTGTTTAATGCAGGTCTTTTTGTGATCATTAAAAAATATATTTTGAAATTGTTGTGAAGCAGGAATTTACAATTCATACTTTAGGTGAAACAACAGTCATTTGCTACGTTTGAGGTTTTTCTCATGTTCACTGGCTTGGAAGTATGCCAACATGATTATTATTTCTAGATCATCTTTTGTTTGACTGTTTTCAAACCTGTATAATCGAGCTCAGGTTTGTGGGGAGCTGAAGTCCGTCCTGGCAGTTCTGGACTCAAGGTAGAGCTGCGAAGTAGCAGCACTAATCACTGTGCCACTGTGCCACCAAGAATGTCTAGTTGTTTCATCTTTCCTTTCACCCAGCTGCCTTCCTGAAACTGCAGACATTGGCATGTCGGAAGCGGGTCTTCACCTCTTAATTTGTAGACACTCACAAAGGCAGTTTACTGTATTTCCTTCAATTGACATAACAATGTGTTTTTAAATTACTGAATAAAGGGAGCCTGCCAGCTCAAAGTTGCATGGACACTGTGAGAACAGTAATCATACACCTCCTAAAGCACTATCACAAAGCTTTTCAAAATGCTACACATATAACTTAAATATAAATTGGAATATAATAGATCTTAAAATTTATTAAAGTATCTACAAAATTATCACTTTGCAAAATTCACATAAATATTAAGTTTGGCTGTCTACAAGCAATTTTTTTTCAAATTTCTCAACTGGCTCTAGGATCATCAATATGGCTACTCCACTTACTGCAGGCAGTCAAAAAGTTTATGATGAAATTTTTAAAACCCTTTGACATTATCAGTAACAAACTGTTAGGTTCCTGTGTGAGATATTGTGTGAAAAACTGAAGCTAGGGTGTCACAAGGTGACCTGTCATTGCATAACAATGATGGCTCCCATGCTGCTGCCTCCTAAAGCATGGCATTTGATTGTCACTAAGCTGGGGCCTTCCATGATATCATAGGTGGCCATTCCTTTGCCTTTTACCATGAGTGACTTTAGTGGTGCATTTGTGGCTTAATGTATCCTAAATGTTTTTTTAATTAGCAGGTTATCATTTTTTTTTGAGTTACTAGGTCATAAGACTTTATTGAAAAGTACAGCATGTGTGAGTTCTGTAGGGCTATTGTGCTAATTTCGCTAAAGCCACTTTGCTTAGCTTCATAAACCCACAGGTTATGGAGAATATTAAATACATTAGTTGTCATGGTTGCTAATGCTTAGTTCCACTGTCACAAAAATTTAGAGGCCTGTCTTTGAACCTTGAGTCCACCCTCCATTTGTGTGGAGTTTGCATATTCTTCCCATGTTTGCATTGCTTCTCTTTGGGTACATTGATTTTTTTTTGCCACGTTCCGATGAAGTTATGTTAAATAGGAGTGAATGTAGATATAGGTGTGGATGTGGGATTGGGCTTTGTAATGGATTGGGATTCTGCCCAATATTGATTCCTGCTATCACAGGACACTATACCTTCTGAGACAAAATTTGCTGGGAGCATAGGGAACTCGCTCTCAAGGGATTTCAGAACACCAGTTACCTCAGAACTTGTTCTAATTTCTTTTCAGGATGGACAAAGATTCCAGTCAGACTGCATATACCCTGGCCACAATGGTTATAAAAGAAGGACACTGGAATTGAACAATCAGACAGCACACATCAGAATTAACAGGTCTCCTCTAAAGAAACACTGGGACTTTATTTGTATTTTCTCTTAAAAGTGATTTTCGCTCTGCTAATTGGGACTCTATCTTTTAATTTTTATACTTAACTTCTTTAATTATCACAATGAGATTGTCCTGATCTGATAACAGGGTAAGGATAACAAGGAGACTATTTGTTACAATTTACTTTTATTTTTTAAAAGGAAATATACAGGTCCTCAAATCTTGGGAATGATGTCTTGGTTGGTTAAGCATCTCCAAGCAGCTGTCTTCTCCCCAATACAGCTAGAACAGGCTTAGGAAACTGCATCCCTGTTATATTACTGTATATACTCACGGGTAAGTTCTCCTGCGGATGAGTCAGGAATTTATCAGTATAATTTCTGGTATTTTACAATGTCAGTCATATAAGTCGAATGTGGAAAACTCATGCTATTAGTCCAAGAGATTATGATATGCTAACACCCACCTAAGAGAGCAACCATGGAGCACACTGCCTTTTTTTTCTCTGCGGGTGCGGCAATGCTCTGTATCCGCACGTGCTCCTAACCCCTCTCTCTCTCTCTCTCTCTCTCTCTCTCTCTCTCTCTCTCTCTCTCTCTCTCTCTCTCTCTCTCTCTCCCCCTCTCTCTCTCTCTCTCTATTGAGACTATGTGACCACACAGTAAAACCCAAACTATTCCGAAGCAACGTTTGCACTGATTTGTGTTTTTTGTTTCTCACACCCTCATACATCTTTATTATAAGAGCATCCCTTATCTAGGGATTTGATTAGGAGAAAATATGAACTGGTTTTAAATTAAACGTCGTTGAAGTAGAGAGAGAAATTGGTAACTGCGCTACTGCAACAAAATTCGATGTGTCTGAGAAACTGATGTGAGATTGGAGGAGGCAAGAAGATGAAAAAAAAATTTAAGTGTCGCATTTTTGAATGGGTGTATAAGTCGGGGTCTGATTTTATGTTCGATTTCTTGGATTTCAAGACCCGACTTATATGTGAGTATGTACGGTAAATAGAGATTTCAAAACATTATCAATGAACATTCACAGCAAAGGAATAAATTATTGAAAAATTTAAAAGTTAGTCTGGATTAGACAAGAACTAGATGAAAATGTTGTGGATTCCGAAACACAGAGTTTGTTTCTCTTTTTGTTTGGAGCTTGCACATTCCCTATGGTTTTGCTATCATTTCCTCTAGTGTTTCCACTTTGTTCATACAGTTCAAAAACATTTATTCTGGTGGCTGGTGGTGCTAAGCTCTCCTGTGTGACTTTGTGTTTCACGTCTTACTCCCTTTACTGCCAATATAGATTTTGCCTACTTTGTAACAGTCAGGATGACTTTTACTTTGGATATATGTCCTAATTGTTCCTGATATTTTTTAATAATTTTTCCTGCATTTAAGATGGATTATTCAACTATTATCTTTTACATAGTGCCTTGAACTAGCAACAATGATGTAAGACACTTTAAATGAATCCCTTAGAATTGGACTCAGATGGTGCTCAGTTGCTACTTGTAAAGGACATCTTAACTGTGCACACTGAGACTGGAGTGCAGTTCATCAAATGCAAGACCACACTACCTGTTGTGGGTATGAACAGTATCACAACCCCACTTTCTTTTAATCTTTGATTTATACAGTATAGCACACCATGGTCTTCCACAAGTGCCTTTAGATTAGATTAGATTAGATACATTTTATTAATTCCAAAGGAAAATTTAGATGCATACAGCAGCAGAGACTTAAAAAACAAAGATGCAGATTCACAGGTCAAATAATTACAATTGATCAACAGATAGTTAAATGAATAAATATATACTGTGCAGAACTAGCAAAATGAATACAAGAGAACACTGAGTATAAACATTTAGTCTGGCACATCAGAAGGAAGCACTGAATTGCCTGATAGCAGTGGGCAGAATGATCCCCAGAGGTGCTTCTTAGAATGAGCCTGTAGCTAAAAGTGTTCCAAGAGAACACCCCCTGGAGGGAACAGAGGGGATTTTTATAATGGCATCCACATTTGATACCATTCTCTTTTTCAACAATAGCTTCCATTGTCTTCAGTTTTAGCCGCTGTGATGCAGCAGGCTTTCTTGATAGGTTTATTCAGGCATTTTGCATCATTTGAGCTCAAGTTGCTTCTCCGCGAAGCCACAGCATAGGACAATATTCTGGCTACTACGGACTGTAGAACATTTCCAGCAGCTTGCTACACACATCAAAAGACCGGAGTCTCCTCAGGAAGTGTAGTCTGCTCAGGACCGTCTTAACGCATGGGCATGCTGGGCAGATGCCCGGGGGCCCCACGAGCACAGGGGCCCCATGTATTCTATGTATGTTGTGACTTACTGTCAATAAATAAATACTATGTTATACTAAACTATAAATATTTGTCATTGTGTTACAAGTGGACATTGGCATTTGCCTCTGATTTAGCATCACGGTCACCTCTGCAACCTCACGTGTACGTATGTGTACGAATCTCACGCACTACAGAAAGTAAAAGCGTATATGTTAACGTCACTTCAACTAGATTCTCAGCAAAGAAATTTCACAAATGTTTGTGTTGAACACTTTACTAATAATAAATAATATAGTAATTTCATACTGTGCCATCTCCGTCTGTATGGTTTACCAATTGAGTATCATTTATATGTTGAACTTTTTGTGTTTTTCAAGGCTCATGTTATATTGTTCAAACGTGTGTGTTGATTAATCTTTGCTGTACTGCACTGTTTTTTAATGTTTAAACACTGATTTTGTTGTAAGTACTAATACAATAAATATAAGTTTAATTTTATCGACCATTTATATTTTTATTCCTGTGAGTGGTTGTGTAGGTACGGGCCCTAGTGCACTGCTTTGCCCAGGGGGCCTATAATGCTGTTAAGATGGCCCTGAGCCTGAGTAACTCAGCACCACTTCCAAGTCCTATTTCTGTACGGTGACTGGTCTCAGAGGCTGTTTGGCATAGAAATCCAACACCAGTTCTTTTGTCTTGATGATGTTGAGCTGCTGGTGGTTCTACCTGCACCACAAGATGAAGTCCTCCACAAGCCTCCTGTACTCTGACTTGTCTTTGCTAATAGTGCATCCTATTAAGGAGGCGTCCTTTGAGAATTTCTGTAGATGGCAAGCGCTGGTATACTGGAAGTGGATGGTGTAGAATGTAAACAGGAAGGGAGGCAGGACAGTTCCCAGAAGCACCCCAGTATTACATACCACCAATTCTTACACACAGTCCCTGAGCCTCACAAACTGCTTCCTGTTGGTCAGGTAATCCATGATCCAGGATGTAGAAGCATCAAGATGGACAGTACTGAGCTTTTTCCTCAGTCAATGAGGCAGAATAGTGTTAAATTCACTATAAGAATCAAAGAACATTATCTTGTCTGTGTTGCCGGCTTTTTTCAATTGGGAGTAGGCACTGTGGAGAATGTAGATCAGAGCCTTTTCCACACATAGAGTATATGTGCCTGATAGGAAAACTGTAGAGGATAACAATGTTCTGAAATCAGGGGTTGAACCAGCCTCTCAATGCTCTTCATTATGAATGAAGTAAGACCAACTAATCTGAAGTCCTTGGGTTCATTAGAAAACCTTCTGCAAGCTCAGGGTTAGGGAGAATGGGTGCAGAAGGACCCCACAGAGCTGGCTAGCACATGTTTTCAGCTCCCTGTTTCTGATTCCTTACAGCCTTACAGCCTTGTTCATGCAGAGTTTCTCCCCAGCACTCTCTTCACTTGATCAGCAGAGACAGACAGTCCAGGGAGGGGAAAAGATCTGGGGGCCACAGTCATTGATGAGGAAGGTCATACAGGGTAGGGAGGCTAGCAGTGTTTGGGGAGGCCTAAACTGACAAGAATGAGTCAAACATGTTGAAGAATTGGTTCAATTCATTAGATCTGTTCTTGTTTGCTTCTTCAGCAGGTTTTATAGCATGCTTGTAGCCAGTGATAGTCTTCATCCTGTTCCCCACTTCTTTCAAGTTTTCCTGGTGTAAGTTGTTCTCCAGTTTGTCCCTGTGTTTTTCAATCATGGAGTGGTTTCCTAATTTCTGACTGCTTTAGAAGCTTTATGTTTTCATTTAAAACCATCTTATTCCATGCTAATGTCGTTATTCTGACAGTGATGGGTGAGAAGATCTCTTTGAAAGATTAATCCATCATCCTTGCCTTCATTGGCACCTATATGTTCTATATGTGACAGTCAGAATAACAGTAAGTGTTTTTGATGCACATGATTCTATGGGGAACATGTTTATCACACAGAGAAGGCAACTCAGCTAGGAGCTGAGCCCAAGCACTGTGAGCTTCAGTCTGTGCCACCATTCTACCACTGAAATACTATCAGTCACAAAATTACATTGCAAGTGGTGAAAGAAGAACAAAAAAACTTACATTTAAATTAAGAGATAATCAGTACTGAGACATTGTATAAAACAATGTTTAAAATATGCTGTACTCAGAGCTGGTAAACAGAAAGAGCAGACAGATAGCATACTAGGAATATAGTATAGTCAATTTCAAAAGAATGACAGTGCAGGCAGAAGAGTAAAACATGTATGCTCCCAACCCAATTATTTCAATGCAGGACAGTTCTGGCTGCATTGGCTGCAAGAAAAGAACCAGCCCTCCACCACAGGGTGTTATCACCCACACGGGACCAATGTAGACTCAACAGTTAATCTAACCTGCATGTCTTTGGGAGGTAAGAGCAAACCAGACAAACCCATGCAGGTACAGATGACACATGGAGATTGACACAGTCAGTGCTGAATTCATACAAAGTCCCTGGAGGTTGAAGTTATTCATTCTAACTGTGTCCCCATACCATTCTACCTTTGTAAAATGAAAAGAAGGAATGATGTCACTCCAGCCTCAGTCCAAAACATTTTAACCATTAGTCATAATTAATAGGAAATATCTGAAGTGTATTCTGTGGTTAATTTAAAGTGTTCCACTTGCTGCTACAGCACTGCATAAGTTTCTGTTTCCTTCCTAATGGTGTTCTGCAGTGATGTGACTTTTAAGCAAAGGGCAGTTATTGAATGTGGCAGAGAAGGACTCTGTAAACAATATTCATAAGACGTCTGAAATGTATACATAAACAAAGCTTTTAATAAAAGCTCTTTTAGTCATTGTCTTTCAGATATTGAAGCTTTTGAGGAAGGGCAAGTTGTTTAGGAGTGACAATGATGTCAGTAAGTAAGTAAGTACAGGATTCAGTCTGGTATAAGAAGGTGATGCAAACCTTTGTTTCTCTCTGGTTCAAGACTGTTGCAATTGGCAGATATTATATGGGAAAACATGTAGCGTAACAAATAAAACTAGTTACCATTTAAGTATGTGCAATTCTATCAATTATAATCAATAAAAAAATATTATTATTAAAACAAATTGTGCTGCAAAAATTTCTTGGCAACCTTTGTATTACTAGTAATTTACAGTAGCAGATGCCTTTATCCAAAGTGGATTAAAAATCAAAATATATAAAATGCATGACTATTTAGCTGGAAAGTATAAAGATAACAAACTTTACTGAACAAGTAGAGCATAAGAAACTTAGCATTATAGATATTCCCAAGCCTGCATGAAAGCTGGAACTCCAATAAAACCAGAAGTTTAAGTCGGTATCACTATAAACATGTAGAAGGATATCATAGGGAAAGAAACACCAACCAGTCCTAAGATGGTTTTCAAATGTTACTTGAACATCAGTTAACTGGGAGCTGTTTCAATTCTAAAGCCAAATCCTGGGGGAAAAAATGACAAACTATTATCAATTGATAGGAGACACAGGCCGGTAAATGGGTCAAAGCAGAAAGGAGACTTGTTGGAGGGAGAGGCTAGAGTCTGATGGCAGTAAGGTGATTGTTAAGGATCTGTGAGTGAGGAGAAGAGTTTCCAGCAGGTAGGCACCAAAGTAGAAATAATTAGCATAGGTGAAAAGGGGCAACAGAATGTAAAGGCTGAAGACAAGTGATCTGACATGAAGCTAAAGAAGGGTCTACAGATTAGGTTCTGGTAATTGGTAATGCAGTCAGAAAGGCCTTTCTGCAACGGCCTTGTGACAATATGACTTATTGTTACTAGTGCTATCAACTCACAGTAAAATGCCACATTATTGCCACACTCCTACTTCCTTCTAGGTTACTTCATCGCAATCTGACAGCTGTGCCTCCTGACCATTATCTGGTGGCTATAATCTCTAGAATGCATGTGACTGCTAGCCCCGTATCACTTGATGGCCTGACGCTTTGACTTCCTGTCCCATGCTCCTTCTTTTGCTGTTTTCTAGTATCCTACAGTTTATCTGTGACCAGTTTCCCTACCCATTTCCTGCCAGCTGTTACTGGTCAAAGACAGCTCATACAGGCTTTTTAATTCTTTTTTTTTTTGTTGTTAATTCAGGAACTACTGTTTAACTCTTTGCCTAATATCATCTGTTGCAAGTTTTTAATCACAAAATCTTAAACAGTGTGCAAGCCATGCAAGTCTAAGGATTATGCAGAGTATTCCTGACAAATCAAGCCAGCAATGTGATAAAGAAACATTTTTTCTGAGATAAACAGAGGACTGGAGTAATAGACACTCAGCTAATATTTCAATTCAAATGAGTGATTTACTGGAGGGCCAGAATTACGAAACAACCAGTATGCTTTACTGTGTTTTAAAAACAAGGTTGTTGGTTTGATTGGTGCCTCTCCCTCACTATGTGACTCAATCTGTCACTTAATCCACCTGTGCTTTAACTGGATAGTATGTTTGTCAACAGTCGTGATGCATCCTGACCTTTTAAGTTACTCTACATAAAGGTTTTAATCATATACTATTATATAAAAAAATTTGTCGAGACATGATCATCTCAGAGGGACACTTTGAAGTCCTGCAAGTCTTCTTGCATGTCATTGCCCTATTTACAAATAATTTCTCAGAGACACTTTAATGTCCCACAAGACAAGGAAGTGAGACAAAAGGACAGCTGCTGTACAGACTTTTAAATGATTGTCGCGCAGCGCGACATGCAGATCACGCAGCACTGTAGCAGAAGCTGCTGTACAGGCTTTTAAATGATCAACATGCAGCACGACATGCAGCTAGCAGCAAGCCAGCAGCTGATCCATCTTTAGCGTGCGTTCAGCCCCCCGGTTCACAACGCGAACACCAGAGACACGGTGGGGGTTGTGGGGTGGGCAAGCGAAGAGAGTGCATATATATATATATATATATATATATATATATATATATATATATATATATATAATATATATATATTATGCTGCCTGTAACCTCATTCAGCATGACCGGTTTGGTGGTAGGTCAGTGATGATCTGGGGAGGCATATCCATGGAGGGACGCACAGACCTCTATAGGATAGACAATGGCACTTTGACTGCCATTAGGTATTGGGATGAAATCCTTGGACCCTTTGTCAGACCCTATGCTGGTGCAGTGGATCCTGGGTTCCTCCTTGTGCATGACAATGCCCGGCCTCATGTGGTGAGAGTATGCAGGCAGTTCCTGAAGGATGGAGGAATTGATACCATTGACTGGCCCCCACACTCGCCTGACTTAAATCCAACAGAACACATCTGGGACATTATGTTTTGGTCCATCCAACGTCACCAGGTTACACCTCAGACTGTCCAGGAGCTCAGTGATGCCCTGGTCCAGATCTGGGAGGAGATCCCCCAGGACGACATCCGTCGTCTCATTAAGAGCATGCCCCAACATTGTCAGGCATGTGTACAAGCACGTGGGGGCCATACAAACTACTGAGTACAATTTTTGAGTTGCTGCAATGAAATTTAGGGCAAAATGGACTAGCGTGCCGCATCATTTTTTCACTTTGATTTTTGGGGCGTCTTTGAATATATATATATTATAATAAGAAGAAGATTATAAAGTTTTTGGAATGTTAAGGTTAAAGGTTTAATTTATAAAACATCTTCCCCACACTCAAATTGCTTTCAAAGTACAGATCAACAGTATGATTATTTTGGCATAATTTTTGCAATTTGAACAAAGAAAGGTTAGATGACATAGACTAAAATCCAAGTCCCAAGACACACTGCAGATGAAACACATCAGAGAAGTTGACACAATAGCTGATGCATACTGTACATCCATCTGGTTTCTGCTTTAAGGATTGTTGGGTGCAGCACCAAGAGCAGGGAGCGAATCAGTCCTGGACAGGGCTCTCAGTTGATAGCAGGGCACATCCACACTTTTCCACACTCACTTACACCAGGGAAATGTCCAGTAACCAAAGAAACTGACTAACATGTCTTTTGGGATATAGAAAGAAAGCAGTCTGCTTAAAGAAAGCCCAGAAGTACATG
The DNA here is from genome assembly GCF_900747795.2 of Erpetoichthys calabaricus. Taxonomy (NCBI): domain Eukaryota; kingdom Metazoa; phylum Chordata; class Cladistia; order Polypteriformes; family Polypteridae; genus Erpetoichthys; species Erpetoichthys calabaricus. Next base: position 66,644,158 of record NC_041396.2, read on the forward strand.
ACAAGCACAAGCAAATTCCACACAGACAGTGATCAAGGTGGGAAATAAGCCTAGGTGCCTATATAAGAGAAGCAGCATTGACAGCAACTGTACTGTGCCACTGAAAAAGACCAAACAGATATCAAAAATAAATTCAGTTTAATGTAGAAAAGAACTCCCAAAAAACTTGGCATAGGATTCTGGAACAGTTTTAACCTCCCTGTCTTATTGATGTTTTGGACTCTATTGTCAGGTAGTTATCTTTCAAAATATGAATTAGTGGCTTAGTGCTCTGTTTGGGTGCACATCTGAGGAACATATTATACATGACTGGAAAAAAAATATCCTTGTCTTTATCATCAAAAGACTAGCAGGGGCATATGTCATATGACAATAACTTCAATGATTAGCAATAATCTTCATTAGTATACTGCAAATCATTCCTGGTATAATTTTTCTTAACTTAGTATAAAGGTTATGTGATAGAACTAAAATTAACAGTATTGACTCTCAAGTGAAGATCATGTAAAACAGTACCATGAAAATTGTGCTGTTGGATAGGCCTACATGACATATTGATAATAGAATTCAGCAAAGATTATTAAAGCAAACTGTAAGGCAGACATGTTAATCACCACACCACAGGCTTGCCCATATAATGTCAAGTAACATTTAATATTAACTGTTATCAATATTTGAAAATAACATTACAAATGTTATTGTTTATCACTGCTATCTTGCAGATCCAGAGTTCAAATCGTAGGTCATTGTGAAAGTCTTACATCCACCTTCTAAAGGTCTTTGTGTGTTAAACTAATTGGTTGCTCTAAATTGATCTATGGGCGAGTGTGGGCTTAGGCATGGCTTACAATGGACTAATGCATCATCCAGGGATGGTTTTGTTGGGAACTAGAGAGTTCCTAAGCACAAATATTTTCAAAAAATACCCAACCAAAAGAAATGGCAAAAAAACAAAGCAAAAGGTCACAAAAATCCAGGAAAGCACAGAAAAAACATTAGAAATTAACCAACTCCACAAATGCAATCAATTAACCTCAAGGGATTGTGGGGTTTTCACAGTCACCTTCTGGGATGTGTGGGTGGCCCTGCTTCTTGGAGAACCACCCAGAAAACACAAGGAACATAGCAGAATACACATTGAATTATAGAAAGTAAATAATAAACACTGTTAACATAAACAAAAAGAGTAAAACCTTTGTTTTTATATTTTTATGAAATAGCGTGAATTCTGATCATATTCTACCATCTCAATAACCCTTGGGATTGGGAAAGCTATCAAATCTAACATCACTTTCCATCTAAAAATGCACTGTACACATTATTTTCAATATTTGTATTTAGGGTGGTCTAGTTAGCATTGCTGCCTCACAAATATAGCATCCTGGATTTAAATTTCAGGTGCAAATGGCTGCACGTTCTTGACTTATTTACATGTAGATCGTTCTCTAGATTCCTCATTTGTTTGTTTTTTTTTTTTATTTCACCTTATTCAATTTCTTGTATTAGGAATTTGTTAGTTTTCTCATACCTCTTGGGGTCAGAGCACAGGGTCAGCAGAGTAGGACCTCTTTTTGGCAGTGACAGGGATTCGAACCGGCAACCTTCTGCATACCAGCACAGATCCTTAGCCTCAGAGCCACCACTCCGCCCTATTAAATTGCCTTAAACATGTGAGGGTTAAGTTAATGAACTCACTAATTTGAGCGAGTCAGTGAGTGCGTGTGTGTACCCTGTATTGGACTGCTCATGGTTCTGTCACAGCTCCATCAGGAATCCTGAGGAGGAGTTTGCAGATTTGAGATTGCATGTACGTACGTATATTGCTGGTAAAAGACCTATGTTAAATAAATAAAAAAACTAAACAGAACACGTAAGAATGTTCTTTGTCTGAGCAGCTTCACTCTTGGGCTGTCATTCATTCACAGGTTTTCATGAAACATGACATCATTAAATGTATTCCTCCATTTGCTGAACCTAGCTTAGAACATTAGGACAATCTAAACGAGAGCAGCCCATTCAGCCCAACAAAGCTTGCCAGTCCTATCCACTTAATTCTTGTAAAAAAACATCAAGTCTAGTTTTGAAAGTCCCTAAAGTCCTACTGTTTAACATACTACTTGGTAGCTTATTCCAAGTGTCTGTGGTTCTCTGTGCAAATAGCAACTTCCTAATGTTTGTGTGAAATTTACCCTTACCAAGTTTCCAACTGTGCCCCCTTGTTCTCGATGAGGACATTTAAAAATTAACTCAATCCACTGTACTAATTTCCTTCATAATTTTAAACATTTCAATCATGTCACCTCTTAATCTTCTTCAGCTCTATTACTCCTTCTTCATAATTCATCCCCTATAGCCCTGGAATGAGCCTAGTCGCTTTTCTCTGGACTTTTTCTAGTGCTGCTATGTCATTTTTGTAGCCTGGAGACCAAAACTGTATGCAGTACCCCTCATCAGTGCATTATAAAGGTTGAGCATAACCTTCTTGGACTTGTACTCCACACGCTGTGCTATATAACCTAACATTCCATTAGCCTTCTTAATGGCTTCTGAACACTGTCTTCTGGAAGTTGATAGTGTCGAGTCCACTATGACTCCTAAATCCTTCTCATAAGCTGTACTCACGATTTTCAGACCCCCCCCCATTGTGTTTTCAGTCTAACAAGATTATGTGTTATGTGTTTCTGATATCTGTCATGTGATGTTGTATTTAATATATGGTGTTTATTGTCTGTTACGGGTATTGTACTACTGCTACTAGTCTATGGAAAACATTCAAGTGAGAATTTGATTTTAGAGTACAGTGTAAACACGAAAATAAATTCTAAGTAACTAACTAACCCAGCAAGGCCAACCCTCTGCATGGTGGCTTTTTATTTTAGAGCACTGTCGCAACCTCACCACCCAAGGCAGTTTAACGTTACCAATGTGTAATCTAACATTCAATCCACCACTGCATCAGCTATCATTTAAACCAAAATCTTAATAAAATGCTTGTTCTGTCAAAATTAAAAATGGCTAAGCGGCTCATTTATTGCCAAAGGGATTTCCTGATCCTTGTTCATATTTTATCTTCAGCTAGTGACTGGCTGTCCCTTTAACATCTTGACATTGTACTTAGCAAACCTCTCCCTCAACCTGAATCCATTAGGATTGGGAAAACCTCACAAAGTCCACACAAGGAGATGACAGAACTGTGAATGCCCAAGAACTGGAATGTCCAGAATAAATAAACATACAAAATACAATGGCATTAAATGAAAAGAAAATGTGGAGACGTTTTGTCTCTCTCTTTCTCTCTTTTTTTCTTTTTTTTTGTATCTGTCTAAGCTGGTGAAAAGCGTGACATTTACTGTACTTTGAAAGCCCTATGTCACCGACCAGACTCAGAGGGGAGGCTGTTATGCATTTCCCTGATGGTCCTGCTTGTTTAGGCTGACAGTTCATAGATAAACTCGCAGCATGACTTCCAGAAATGCTTTCATAAGCAAATATAGTGGACAGCCAATAAAATCACAGGAAGGTGATATTTCTGTATGAAGTGAACAATGCCTTCCAGGCATTTTCTTTAAAAAGTCCACAATTTTAATTGACATTTGCCTGCTAATATAATAAATGTATATACAAAAAAATGCAGTATGTAGTTTTTTTTTTTTTCAAGGGTACGGAAAGGGCAAGCAACTTCACAGATGGCAGCCCTCAGCATTCATTAGCTCTCTGATGCAGTTAAAACTAAGTTAGCATTGTTTATCTGGTACAACTACATCCACAGCTTGGATGACACAGTTGTGTGGTGCTTCCACGTCCACGACATGAAGGTGGCTTTGAAGGAGCTAACAATGGTAACATGAGTGGTAAAATATGCTTAGAAGAGAGAACTTCACTGACATACTGTATACTGAATATTGCCCATCACAGAAAATGACAAGAAACAGTGTATGAAAGTACAAGCATGTTTTCGGGTTTACACGTGCGTATTTTGAGATAACATTCATATTATTTGCTGGGATACATTTCCTGTTTAAGAGGGTTTCCTGTCATTAATCCACAAGCAGGCAAGAGTAAAAGATTCATTGCTTTAAGTCACCTGTCACTTGCATAGGAAGTAGGTTTGCTGGCCATGCTGCAGCTCTACCAGGTTTAGCCCAGTTTTCAGGGATGTGGTGATAAATCCTGCAAGTGTTGGACTGATGAAATCAACTGAAGACCTACACACTCTTGTGGTTTGTGCTATGATAGACTCCACATAATTAGGTTATGGGAAGAACAGAATTCCTAGGGGCTCCATCGTCCACATCACAAAAATTCAAGCTGATTGTTTCTGATCCCATAGGTGCCCAGAGATGCACGGGACTTTTTTATGCCAAGGTCTCATCACATTGTAGCCTGTTTAGCAAGTGTGTATTTTTTTTTGTGGAAGCCAGATTCTCTCTGCTAGTTTCCTCTCCCTATTGAACCCTAATGAGGGTTGTGTTTAACTTTGGAAAGTTAGTCCAGTGATAAGAATTTTTTAAGATTAGGTTAGGTTTAGGGAAAAGGCAGAGTTCCCATAAGCTCAGATTACACCTCTCTAATGTTGAGTTAGATGCTTTCAGTCTTATGGGTGCTCCGAATGCACTGGCCATCAATACTAGTTTGTTTCGGGCCGACATATCCACCTCACCTGGTTTTTTTATTGTAACTAAAGTTGGTTAGTTCTGTTGTAGGGCCCTCACCCAAGCCTGCTCTATCTTATATCTCCTGACTTGTTCTTTTTGTTGGTTCCTATTTTTTTTAATCTATTTCTGGCAATCATTGGTTTGTACTGGACTGTGGCTTCAAGAGCTATCCTGCCTGAGTTGGCCTGGGGTTAACCTTGGTCCAACTCCCTGTGTATTACCCCTTCCTTTCTTTTATTATTATTTCTTTCCTATGTTAAGTTTATTTAAATTTTCTATCCTTATTTTGTGTGTTTTTAATTTTTTATTTTATATTGTAACAGAGAACGACTCATACTGGGTCGAGGCTCCAGAAGCAGTCCTGCCTGAGTTGGCCTGGTTCCACTTTGGATGAGCAGCAGTGTTAGGGTAGGTAGGGGAAGTAGGGTTTTTAAATTTCGGCTTATGGTTCTGATTTAATATTAGGGCCTTAGGGGGTCTTTAGTTTGAGATGTAGTGAGGTTAAATTTAGGGATTGAGGTTGGGGAGGTGGTTTGTAGAAGTGTTGGGACAATGGGGGTAGTACAGTTTTTGTAGTTGGGCTAAGGGTTCTGATTTATCATTAGGGCCTAGGAGGTGATTTAACATTAGGGCCTAGTGGGTCTTTTTGCTGGGGTGTATGAAGGTTGAATTTAGGGTTTGGTGTGGTGGGTGTGAAGTATTTTAGTGCTATGGGAAGACATTGGATTCAGTTGCTTTATGTACAAATTCAACTGATAGATTCCACATAGTTAGGTTGGCCTAGAAAAACATTTTTGCTGCAGTGAGTAGAGGAAGGAACAAACATGTTAGATAGATAGATAGATAGATAGATAGATAGATAGATAGATAGATAGATAGATAGATAGATAGATAGATAGATAGATAGATAGATAGATAGATAGATAGATAGATAGAAGGGCTCTGGAATTCAGGGCATTAGAAGGAAGGTTTCAAGACTTTCTAGAGGTGTTCCTGCACTTCGAAGTGTTTCCAGAGATTGTACTGATGGCCTGGTAAGCACAGAGTTGCGAAATATATTGCCAAATTAGTCACATAGGAAGGTCATTGGAATTATTTGAAGGTTAATGGGATATATAATTTGATGGTTCTGACACTTGTTTTGTTATTAATCAAGTGCATGAGCTTGCTTGGTGGAGAGAGACATTTTCCTGCGTAGTTAAGGCCAAAGAGGCAGTAGGGATTTTTTATCTCTCTTATTTTGTTAGTTTGAGATCCCCCTTTGATTATTCTTCCCTTGTGTTACTTTTATATCATTCACCAAGTGATTTTTGGCAAAGAACGTTCTTGTTTCTTGCAGTCTTTGTTCTATTTTATGGCCTACTTTATAGTGCAACAGTGGGCACCACACGGTCACACTATAAAGTAGGCAATAAATACTAAATAATTTCCAAGACAAAGCATACCTTAGTAACAGTGGATTCACAATAAATATCAATCCATTCATTTAGAGGTTTTTGTGCTTTCATAATTAAGAAAACAATGGCATATATAATTTATAAAAACAATAAAAATACAGGATGGTGCAGTTTTACAAAGATAGAGCTCATGCTCCTCAGTTCCAGAGCACTAGGGTCAAACGCAAGCCAGGTTATAGTCTATATATGTCTGGGTATAACAGTCTCCGGTTTCCTCTAACACCTCAAAGATTCCGTACATGTTTTAGGTTGGTTGGTGACTGTAAAATGAACCAGTATTAATATGTGCAGGTTAGCATGCCCATAATAGGCTGGTAGTTCCATCCTGGGATGGCTGCACTTGGTATAAGCAACTCGCCCTTGTGACCATATAGTGAACAAAAGGGTTTGGGAAATGGATGGAAACAGAAATGTAATGTTGGATTGTCAAGTATATACAGCACATTATTATTATTAATAACCTACTGAATAATGAATTATTTTATAATCACAAACACATATTTAAAAAAATTTGAACACCAAAATAAACTAGATGAAGGAGGAAGATTAGCTTTTCTTCTTTCATGATAACCAAAAACCTTTAGATGTATACATCAGGTAAGCACTGTATTTTTGCATGCTTGTTATTGATTAACTACAATATCTCTGACATAAGCATGCATGGAATACAACACATTTCTTGATCAATCACTGGATGAGTGAGCAGCTAAAAAGTCTGAACTCTGATAAGGCAATTGGACTAAGGTCCCATTTCCTCAGGTTCAGTGCTCAGTTAATGTTTCACTGAAAATGCTTGCACTCTTTCATTAATTCAGGTTGAGGATTTGACATTTTAATTTTCTATTTCTGTTATTTTTTTATTTAAACTCAATGTTTCCTTACTTTACTTTTTTAAGTACCAAATTTCTCTACAAACTTAGTAGATTTTTATATAACATAAAATTCTCAAACCTACTTCATCCAATTCAGAAACTGGTCGGAGTCAATTTTAGCAGCGTTGGACATGACGCAGGAACCTGCTAGTCCATCATTAGTTTGCACTTACGTACACTCGTATGTGGCCAGTTTGGAATGTGACATTCTTGAGGAGTCAGAATACCTGGATTAACCACTAAGGTAGTCATGAGGTCAAGAAGTACCAATCCCGTACAGACAACAACTGGATGCTGTATTCATTCTTTAGATCTGAAGGCACCAATAACCACTGGGCTACTTCTTTTGCTGATTTTGTCTCTTTTATTGCCCTGGGCTCTGGACAATGACATTAAAGTCAGTTTAAAGTCACATACCTTCTAAGCTGCTCTCCTGTACACTGTTGGTCATATTAATGAAATTATTGTTTAAACATCCTTTTTTTATGATTGTAAATTAACATGTTCATAATCAATAGTTTCATTACTAGAACTTCTTCATGCTTACGTTTCTCCACTGGTTTAAAAAAGGATCCTCAGTCCTTTTATGTCCACTCAGCAGTACTTGATCTCAAATGACACAAGTATCTCCTGTACACTGTTGGTCATATTAATGAAATTATTGTTTAAACATCCTTTTTTTATGATTGTAAATTAACATGTTCATAATCAATAGTTTCATTACTAGAACTTCTTCATGCTTACGTTTCTCCACTGGTTTAAAAAAGGATCCTCAGTCCTTTCATGTCCACTCAGCAGTACTTGATCTCAAATGACACAAGTAGAATATTTAAATGACTCCAAAAGTATGAAGGAGCCCAATTGCAAGGGAATATGTTATTTTTATAACTGCTATGTTGTATGATTTCTGTGTTCTTTTATTTAATTACCTGGTACCTGAATACAGGAGCTACTAACTGGTGCTTTCTTTGGCTGGGGCAGGAACTGTAAGCCTCATAGTAAACAGCAGAAGGTATAATAAATTACATCTAAAAACATTATCACTACGAAGGTTTCTTTGCTGCATTTTAGTTGCTAGTGATTCTAGTTTTAGCAAGGTACCCCAAGGGTTCCATTACTTCATTTGTTCTGTGTTAACACTGTTCTTCACAGCAACATCAGTAATATTTTCTAATTAGTAACATCATACATTCAAATATAGCATCATCTTTAACTTAGTATTTCAAGTTTTTGGTGCTCTCATCCACCACTTCTTTGTGTAGAACTACCTATTTTGTCTTCTGCATATGTGTGTCTGTGATTTTGGCCCAGTTTTTCCATTTTCCAATGTTTTGTATGATGCTTTTCTGATGATGACAAAAACTTGTATCCTTCTTCCACTGAAGAGCACGACCAATGTACACAAGACATCCTGTTTTCAGCAACTACAAATTAAACTAAATGAATTAAATCTATTTTGGTCTAAAAACCCACACTTCCAAAACCAAGGTAATTTAATAGCAAATGTGTATTACAAGAGTAGATTTTAACACTTAAGCAGTGTCTTTCTTCCCTTTTTATGTTTTTGCCCATGTTTAAGGGTCATGCTTACACCTAAATCTCAAACAGCAGTACAAGTTCTATGATTAAAATGAACAGAATTGCCACTTTCTATGTTGACAGTAAGTTTTGGAAGTTGTGTTATTATTCTGTAGCACAAACACAATCTTTAAAATATTTTGCATAAGCTACACTCAACTTTTCCTTGGGGAGGGCAGCGCCATACTTTCATCTATGAACACGTCTCCACTGGGTGAGCAGTCTCCTTCTTTTATAAAATCCTTCAGCTTGGTATCTATAAAAAGTTGATTGATTAACCTTTAGGGACATTATATTTTTGGAGCTGATATTTTCTCCACTCCTTGAATTGCAAAATATTCTCTAATGATGGGTACTTTCTAAAAATGTAGCTGTTTGATCTCTAAAGGCAACTGTAAATGTAATTTGTTCTCAAAAATACTGCTGTAATTAGAAAAAAAACAATCATTGACTTTGCTGAACTTAGCATTCGTGAAAGCTCAGTGAGTCAAATGAAACAAAAATGCATTAAATACACATGAATATAATATATATGTTACTGGCAATGTATGAAATGCAGGTATTGTATAGAATGCCTAGGCAATATATTGAATCCCTGGCGTTTTTGGGCAAAGTATGAAATATCCAAATTTTTTTAATACTATATATACTTTCCCTAGGCATTGTATGTAATACCTAGGCATTATATAGAATGACAAATGCTATTTAGGCAATGTATTAAAAGAGAGTCATGAAAAGTCTTTTATTGAAAAGACGTATATGAAAAAAAAGAAGTACAAAATTAAAGTATAGGACTTTCTTATTGAGGAAAACAAGAGAAAATAAAATATGAACCTACTTTTTGCAACAAGGAAGGAAAAAATTTTATATTAAATTGCACTGAAATGCAAGTTTGGAATTCTCTGTCTGAGGCGCGCATCGGAAGTCACGTGGCATTAGAAACGTCATTAGCGGGAGTATTTTATACTTTGCCGGTTTGTCTTTTGGCATTGCATAGAATGCCTAGGAAATGTGTGAAATGTTAATCGTTTCATACTTTGACGTCCAATTTTCAGCATTCTATATATTGCCTAGGCATTCTATGCAATGCCTGCATTTCATACATTGCCTGTAACATATATATTTATTGAAAAAGGAAACCAGCAAGACATGCCGGGAGATGTAGTTCAGCAGAGCAGACCTGCTGGAGTCACTGGGGGCCACAAGAGGGCGCTTCAGGGAGACAAGCTCCCTGTCATAATGGACTTCCATGTGGCCCAGAAGTGCTTCTATCAGGCAATCGCCCTGGCACCAGAAATACTCCTGGGTCTGTTATAAAAGGGACTGCACTCGCTTATCCAGGTGAGTCGGAGCTGGGAGGTAGTGGACCAACGCATGAATGGAGGAGAGTAGTGCGGTAAGAAGAAAGTATTGTGGAGGAGACAAAAACCTGTGCTTGTGGAACATATTTGAGGTGATTTGACTAATAAATCTACCTTTATTTGAAAACGGACTGTGCTTGTGTGATTGTGGCAGGGTTTGGGCTTGCTGGTGCCTGGGATTCCATCATGATATATATATGTACGTAGAACTCACACTATAACATGGCGTAAGCACAAAAGCGGGAATGTGCATACGCACAGAAAAATCCAGATGCAGGAATCTGTATGTACGCAAACTTTCACGTTCTTCCACTACATAAATCCCGATCAGCGTGAAAAGTAACGCACGTGCATGCGCCTTCTGTCCCGCCCCAACTCCTCCCAGAATTACGCCTCTTTGAATATGCAAATCAATATAAATAGCCTTCTGAGAAAAGGCAATGGGAAAAGCACGGGGGAAAATATAAGAATTTCAGCGAATACCAAGTGGAGGCAAAGGAAAAACGTACTATTTGTTGGTTTAAACAGTGGTATAATCAACAAAAGGAAGTTGATCGAGTGACAGAGTGTCGGAGAAACTCGAAAGCTCAAGTTCACAAAGTCTCACAGTGCCCGAAATAAAAAAGAAATCACATATCAAAGTCGCCATGAAAAGGCAAGTCGTAGCCCACCGTCTGAGTGTCATATGAAAGCTTATTAGGGTACAGACAAAAAAATAGGCACGCAGTGGGAAAAAAGCACGAAATGTCAACTTTAATCTCGAAATTTCCACTTTAATCACGTAGTTTATTTTGCCATTAAAGTAGAACATCATAAACTTCATCTTAAAATCATTTAATTTACTAGTTTCTCAAATCCCATTGTAACTAAAGTAGGACGTTAAATGCTTTGTTCTGTATTTGATCTTCTTTGTGCTCTGTGTGTGAATCACTACGTGCTTCTTAAACGGGCTTTCTCTTTCTCCAACAGGGCACATAATCCATTACATTCGTGATATTACAGCTCTCTGAATAATTAAAATACTGAGATGTATACATGATATCTTTTTCATGATGATAGGAATGAAAGCATGTTATTAAACATGGGAACACTGTGGCGCAGTGCTTGTTCATATCTCACGCAAGAGGCTTACTGCACCATGCGCAACCTTCAATGAAATAATTTATCACAGCAGTACTGTCTCTTTCAAACGTACTAACCTCCAATTCCTGTCCTTACTTTTCTTTCTCCAAATACCCAATCGCCACACAATCAGCTATGTAATAGACGTGAAGCCATTTGTAAGCTTAGAACGCGATTCTTCAAAACTTTTAAGGAACATTGAAATATCTTCGTAGTACATGTTTAATTATTCTATCCGTCTATCTTTCCAGTGTCGCGTCAGCGCAAGAATACAACGCAATGCAGGAACAATCCCCGAACTAGCTAGCGCTGCGGCACCGTGTCTTCACATGTTAAATTATTAACAATACAGATTATTTAAATGAAGTTAAAGTTTTATCTGTATAATATAATCAACATATTTTGCTGCATTTCATCTTAAAAATGAATACCGTCATCATATGTAAATACGCACTTTATAAAATGGCGCAGGTTGTGCAATATTATAACTGTAGTGCAAGTTTACAGTGAGGTAATTGTACTTATAAGTAAACAGTTCTACAAGGAGCACTTGATGGACTGATTGAGTGCGTTTAGAGTTCTTGGGATGAAACCTTTTCTAAACCATGAAGTCTGTACTGGGAAGTCTCTAAAGCATTTTGCCGTGGCTCAGGCAGCGTCTGCTTCATGCTGTATACCGATATTTCTCTTTCCGATCAGCTGCTGCTGTGATTCCCCACTCAGATACAGTGATATAAATACTCCGAGTGGTGCAGTGAGAGTAATATGGAAAAAGATGATCTGCTGTGGCAACCCGGGAGCAGCTGAAAGAAGAAGAAGATGCAGTGAGAGTTACAATGCTAAAGCAGTTATGGTATTTGGAATACTATGGCTATTCCCTGGACCATTATATTGCTGCAGGTTAATTACAATCAGATGCATTACACTAATAAACAATATGCAGTTAGTTTCAGTGTATTTATAAAGCCACGTCAGGAATGTGGATCTAAGAAAGAAAGGGTGACCTTGCAGGAACAGTAGCACTGCTTTGACGCTGGGTGCCGCCAGTCTGCAAAACCGAGCGGAGAAATTACGTACGCCAAGGTATGAGTTACCGTGGAAATGTGCGTGGCTTTACGCCAAGTTTAGGTTTTATACATCATGATTTGAGCGTGGAAACGGGAGTACGCAACATTTCTATGCGTACGCAACATTTCTGTGCGTACGCACCGTTTATACATGAGGCCCCTGTTCTTTTAAATATATGTATGTATATATTCTGTCTGTGAAGTGGGATCAAAATTAATTAAAAAAAAACTTACTTTATGCTTAAATTAATAAAAGAATTTATGGTCGATTTCACAAAAAAGCGGAGATTTAAGGTTTTGCTACTGAACAGAATTTTCCATTATGGGGAAAATGTGACTTCTGAGATTCTCGTTTATTAGCAGCGATGCTAATAAAAAATAAGGCAACAAATAAGAAAACCAGACAGCTACAGAACTTAATTGTCATTCTCAGCTCTTTCAAATGCAATGCTTCTGTGGGCTAGTGTGGCCCAAGCAGTTGAGGGTTCAAGAATGAATGCCACCTTCCAGCTGTTCGGTGTTCATATAGGGACAATGTCGGAAGTGACAGGATTTCCTGGGAACTCCAGAAGTGAGGTCACTATTCTGCGGAGGGCTCCTCCTCCATTCTTGAGCTGGATAAAGAAGAAGAAAGGTTAGTACATGTGCTTCAGCATAACCCGTTCCCAATGTATTCTCCTGTCCTGAGCACCAAACCTCCTCCTGCGTCGCTCGTATGTGACTCTATGTATATTTTTTTTTGTTAAGTTAAATTGCAAATGCAAAAAAGAAGGCATACCTTGTACAATTTAAAATAAACAAAAATCAGTCGTTTTTGTTTATTTACTCTTGTGGATTTCTGTAACATGATAAGTGAGGTAGTGAGGGGGGGCGGCATTGTGGCACAGTGGGTAGCGCTGCTGCCTCGCAGTTAGGAGACCCGGGTACACTTCCCGGGTCCTCCCTGTGTGGAGTTTGCATGTTCTCCTCGTGTCTGCGTGGGTTTCCTCCGGGTACTCCGGTTTCCTCCCATGGTCCAAAGACATGCAGGTTAGGTGCATTGGCGATCCTAAATTGTACCTAGTATGTGCTTGGTGTGTGGGTGTGTGTGTGCGCGCCCTGCGGTGGGCTGGTGCCCTGCCCGAGGTTTGTTTCCTGCCTTTGCGCCCTGTGTTGGCTGGGATTGGCTCCAGCAGACCCCCATGACCCTGTAGTTAGGATATAGCAGGTAGGATGATGGATGGATGGATGGATTAGTGAGGAAAAGGTTTGAGGAGAGAACTCTTACAACTGTAATTCCCATGTTCATTTACAATTAATTTGACAAATTAAGAAAGTAAAACATTATAAATAAGTTTTAATTGCAGGCTGACCACCAAGAGCTGCTGGAACAGTTTTGGTGTTCCTTTGCTTAGATTTTTTAAGTATTTCTGTAAGTATATTAGAACAATTGTGACAAGAACAGGCAGTTCAGCCAAGCAAGCATGTCCATTCTATTCTAAATTAACATCAAGTCAAGATGACTGTGACTCTGTTCAGGAAAGATAAATTCTGTAATCTAGCATTTTGATGGTGGTGACAGGCCCTTTAGTCTCTATGAAAGTAGTAGCACTTGTAGCAGTAACAATAGTATGAGCAGTAGTAGCATTGTCATTTATACAAGAATACACTGAAATTCTTACGTAAACATCTGACCAACAGGCCATCTGGTGGGTAGGAGAGAAACAGACCTTTTCAGAGTCTCATTGAGAACTCATTCTCTGTCACTGAAGGATTTGTTAGCCTGACATTTTCTACCACCGTCAAGATAAACCTGCTTCTATGTAGGATGATTGTGATAATTGAGAGTTGATTTATAGTTATTTTCTTTTAATGTGCCCTTTAAGGGAAGCACTTGCTTTCAATATAATTTGCATCCCACATTTATTGAAATATTTCCTTTAATTTGTCATACCTGTTTTATGTTACATAAGCTTAGAATGAAAATATTAAGCAGAAAAATTAGTGATCACTGAAAAAAGAGAAAGCGGATACATTGCCCAGAATAGTTCTAATGCATTACATTAAAATAGAAATGTGTAATGTTAACCCTAACTAGGACTGAAGTGATCTGCATTAGCAGATAGGACCCATTGATAATATTAAAAAGGAACCTCTTCATAACATTTGCATCATGGACAATTTTTTACTTGATACCACTGTTGTATACCAATGTCAGACTCAAACCTCGAAAGACTAACAACTTATCTTCTGCAAGAAACTGTTACAAAAGTGTTATTCTTGCTATTTTGATACACTGAAAAAGGAGTGTGAAAAAAAGAGTAGCACAATGTGAAGCCGAAAACAGCTTTGTGACAAGCTTGGCAGCCACAGCATTCAAAAGCTCCTTCATACAGATCATTTGAAACAAAATCCTTGAAACTTTTCATTCCCTATTCCAGGTTAATCAGTAAAAGAGCTCTGCCGACATGTCTTGCTTGACTACACCTGATCAATGCAAAGGCAGCAATGTGGAAACTCAATAAATAGCATGGCTCTACATTGTGACACAGCCAGCGAGAGAGTCACAAGCTTATTATTTATTAAACCTGAAGGCTTGCTCTGATTAGTCACAGCTTGTTTGGTCTTGCTGCTCAACCATGTAGCTTTTTTTTATGGTTTACCATATAAAAAACAAACAGAAAGAAATTAAATAAAGCTGCCATTCTAAAAAGTGTATTAGCTGGGGCCCCTGGTGTACTGATAAGTGCAATGAGACTGCCTCAGACGAGCAGCAATTCATCCCATCGGGGGCTTGGATCTGAGATAATGTTGTAGTTGTTTGGATTCATCCAGTAAATCATTCTGTGCTTTAACCTTGAAAAAGAACCAAACATGTTTTTTAATAGTTGCTTTCTATAGTGAAACACCATCTCAGGTCTCTTGTACCATTATAGTTGGAGCACAGACAGAGCAGATGACTTGCTTAAGGTCACACGGTCAGTCAGAGATTGGGACAGAATCAGCAGCCTTGTGGTTTAATTTTAATGATGTAGCAACTTGGTCACCCTCTGCAAACAGTGGGAACTGTAAAATGTCAAATCATCTGGGATAGCGTTTGCAATTAAAAGCACAATATACAATAAAGACCGTATGCTTCACTTGAATCTCCAATAAGGCCCAATGCTAGTTCCCATTTGAAAACTGGAGCTTGGAGCTGAACTGACTAGAAATGCTGATTTTTTTCCCAGATAATAGGGATTAACTCATTCCGATAAATAACATGCTTTAAAAAGTTTTCCAGTGTTTTGAGTTATTATGTGGCTGAAGAAGAATGAAATTAACTTGCGTAACGTCCACTGAATTCGTTTTCTCTGTGAAAGATCCATGGCTCCATTCATTTCCAAACCTGATTATCCTGAGTAGGGTCACAGGGAATCATTGGGTGCAAGACAGGAATCGTTACAGTGTAAATATGTTCGCCCCACATGAAATAGATGCCCTAAAGCAGTGACGTGCAGTGAAGTTCATGGATGGTGAGGTACTGACTCCTTCAGAGTCAGATTTAAAAATATATGAACCCAAAAGAGTAGCTTATTCACTATTCAGTTGGCAGCATGCACATTGACTACTGGTTATGTTTCATATCTCATCAGCATTTTTTACACACACATAGGTAAGGTACATATTTGGCTAAGAAATATTTGCAATTTCACAATTCATACTCATTCAATACAAATGAAAGTATAGAGCGGTGTACAAAAAAACAATAGATGTCAATTTTGACCATAATTGAAATATTTAGTTTTTTTTTAAAACTTTTAATCAATTTTAATACAGACTGTTCAACAAAAGGATAACAAGAAAAACAATAGAATATTTTATTTAAGGTCAAAATTTCGTTTTTAAATATTGGATTTTTTTTCTTCTTAGTCTGGTCCCATTTTTTATAAAATTGAAAACCGTTTATGGCCTTACCTTCATTTGTAAATGAAGTCCATGCACCTATCATTCTCCACGGAAATCTCTGTCACTTCCTTGTACAAGTCCTCCTTATTTTATTTTAGCTTTAAAAGTCTTAATCTTCCATTTTGGCAGTCAGTCGGTACAAAAAATAAAAATAAATGGACCACTGCAGTGCACTTGACTTTCTGATATTGCTAATTTCTTGGCGCCCAGAGCATCTGCATAGAAGAACAGCAGCAACAAACACCTGTTGGGCTCACAAGCGCCCCCTTCATTGCGGCACGGTACTGCCTGCCTCACCTTGTGCCTTTTCACTGCGGTTTTATGTCCGATCAGCAAGACTAGATATGTCACACAGATTCATTAAACATATTAGCCAGACAGTGGAAAGTCAGGGTATATAATAAACTTATCTGCAAACATTATATTGGTGACATACAGAAAGACAGCAACAGGAGTGTGCTAATTGCGTGCATCAAGCCGGTGTGTGAGAGATAGTGCAGTCCGAGGGGAGGTGAGACTCGTTGCTGCCGCACCTCGGGTTTCTCCCCTGTATTTGAACAGGAAATGTGCAAATTCAGTAATTTTGACTATAAAAATTATCAAAATTATAGGAATGATACAGAAAACAAATTTATAGCATAGACCCATGGACAAATTTATTTTATGTTATCATTATTATTTTTTTTACATTTCATGATGCCTCCCCTGACCGCACGTCTCTGCCATAAAGCCAGATGGATTTAGGAGTAAAAGATCTTCTGGAATAATACTCAAGAAGACTTTCATAAGAAGACCTCATGTAGAGCTTTCCATCAGAGGTTTCAATTGCAGGTGGTATTCAATGGGGCAGGAATTGAATTGTGTGGACAAGAACCTTGCTAATATAATTGCTCAGTCCATGCTGGGTGCATCCATTCATTTTATTAGCCTGCTACTCTGCTGTAGGTATTCAGGGAGCTGAAAGCTACATGCTGACAGAAAAGCAAACAGAAATTGTAACTAGAATGCCAGTTTATTGTAGGATGTGCTCAGACTCACTCAGTGGATCAACTTACATCAACTAATTAGTGAAAACCGAGTATCCTGACACAAGGAGAACATGCAAATTCCATTCTGACATTGCCGTTGGTTCAGACAGAATGCTGGTCCTTGGAGGCTTAAGGCAGCAGTGCTAACTAATGTGTCACCATTCTGTCTGTGCTGACTTTCATTTGAGTCAGTTCTAAATATCTCATTTAAACTATTGTTATCTACTGTTTTCTAACCTGTACTGCTTAAGTTCAAAAAAAGTTTTTTTTTTTTTTTTTTTAGTTTTTGCTGCATACAAGGTATTTTTAATTTAGTCCAATGACAAGTCAATGTGGATCAGAGGCAATAAAAATGAATTCTACAGATCACAAGGTTTTTTTAGGGGTTATTGCACCCTTGGCACAAGATGACCCTGGCATCTCCAGATACTGATTCTTGTATTCTTCCAAATTAAATTCTAAAGCCAAATTTGTTGAAGAAATTATTTCAGGGCATCTGGCCTCTAGTACTTTCCAAGTGGAGGCTCTCTAGCGAGACTGAATGCATTTTCATTGTTTTACTGTACGTTGCTATGTTTTGATTGCAGTAAACTTTCAGAGGCGCCTCACCTGCCTTATAAGGTTTATGTAAACAGTGCTGAATTACAGAAGGTGTGCTTGATGTACACCAGGCTGTAACTTTTGGGCTTTCTCTGCTGCTAAAATAATCCAGAGTAATTACACTCTGTCGGGCCACAGATGATCAGCAAAGGAATAGCTTGGGAACTTTCAATTAGACTTATATGGTGATTTCTTGTAATTGTTTGCGATTATGGGAAATTTAGTTTTAGACTCAATGTCCCTATAATCAGGGCTCCAGCAACTTCCCCTCTAATCTCTTAATAGCAACAACACCACCAAAACATTTGGCTCATGGATAGTAAAAAAGAAAGTTAAATTAGATCCTCGTTTAAGCAGAGAGATTATACAGAATCTGAAACGCCTCATCTCCTCTAATTGTAAGCTGGGAGAAACTGAAAATACAGCTTCAGATGTTACAGGGCATGTCTTATAATAAAAAAAAAATAAAACCCGTTTCAGTTCAGTTATATACAAATAAACTTTAAGACATGTTTTAGCTTGAACGCTTGGCTTCTGGGTGCTATGGTGGGGCACCGGGTAGCTTTACGCACCAGAACTCATATTCTGCCCTGCTTACTACTGACATAAACTCTCAATATCTCTGTGTAATTTCTACTACATTTGAAACACATGCAGAAGTAATTAGCACCTCTAAACTGGATCAGTATGAGTGAGTGCCTTCCATCATCATCTTTGATGAACTGTTGTCCCTTCCAAGGTTATTTTCTTTCCTTTGACAATTGTGAGAAGGTACTGAAATACTCGGTTTAAAAATTAATTGATTGATTTGTCTAGTCTGAGTTTCTTGGTGGCTCAGTTCTTTTGGGTTTTGTTTTACTGATCCAAGGAGAACATTTAGTCACAGACTTTCCATGGCCCTTTGGAATTAATGTGGATACTCAGGTTTACTTGCAGACCCGAAGCCATGCAAGATTAGGTTAAATGGCAAATTCTTTCACTAATGGACTCGCATCCAATCTATTATCTATATTATCTGTTCCCACTTCATACACAGTGCTACCAGGAGAAACCCAAGATTCCTATGACCCTACAGTTCAAAAAAGTGGTTGGATGGAATATTCAGGCCAGTGTCATTGAAGTTGAAGTCAATGCTCATTTAGCAGCAAAAGCAACTCAGAGATAAGGTGTCAAAATTCTTCAACTTTGATTTTTTTTATTTGGTTTTAGGATTACATGTTTAAATTAAAGATCAAATTAAAAAACTTTGTAAACACTCATGGTCACATATAGAATTAGTCACATTCTCAAGAGCACTTCTCATTGTAGGTATTATCACAAAGTGTGCTGCACAAGAAGATATAATACCCAGTACAGTATGTGCTAAGGCAAGTTTACTGTTCAAGCAAGAAGAACACCATAGAATAGGTGGAATACTGATTTTGGGAGCTGCCAAAGGTGTTTGAGTAATTGCTTTATCTCCGCTAGGCAAAGAGCTACTGTATACTGTTAACTGCGGTAGGATCTCAGAAGACATTAGTTTAAAGAGACAGTTATCTTTATACTCTTGTCGAGGGCATCTATTAAGGCTTGTTGGTTTTGCTGTGGGAGACACCAGGACAAATTGACCTTGAGAGGATATATTGTGTGCATGTATAAGAGAACAGGCAACTAATTAACATTTCTTATTGTGTTATTTTTAAGTGTATGCAGGGGAAAACGTCACTTTTATTAGAAGAAAATATGTCAGTGAATGAAAGGGACAAAATGTCTGAAATATATGACCAAAGTTGACCACTTTCTCATATAGGAAGTATAAGTAAGTAACAGCCCAGAAAGGCCCATTCTGACCATCAAAATGTTGGCATCTTTATATATAGGAATGACATTAATAAATCATCTTACTTACTGCATGTATGATACAAGCTTCATGTGTGTGTATATGGTGTGTATGTATATTCAGTATGTAATATTGCACAGATATTATATCTCCTAAGCACCACACCTTTAGATAATTCATATTCTTATAATAAATTCCTTTTTTATTTTTGTTATACTTTTCCCTTCATGGTTCTTTTTTTTTTGGGTTGGGTTCTGCGTATCACACCCTCTTTGACACAATTGGTTCTGTTATGTAGGATTCCTGGCCATCTACACGGCAAACCTGCAATTTTTCTTTTTTCTGCTTATAATATCAGCAGAGGATTTATTTATTTATTTCCAAATCTTTGTAAAGAGACATAAACATTTTCCCCTGACATTTTCTCTGTTTTTGGTGCATGTGCCATGAAAGAAGAGCTCTACAATCACTTTTCTTTTGATAAACATTTTATGAAACTCCTTGGGCAAACCTTGAGATTCTTCTGGACTGGAGAAATAATCTGAAGATGTCAGAGGGGAGAATTTTTTTAAAGCATTGCATATGTTAATTGTCATGCTTGCGCCTATAATAAATGTGATGCCACACAAGACTTTGCTGAAATATTTTCTCCAATAAGCTCCTCCAGCCACTGTCACCAATGTCTTTTACAGTGTTACATGATGCCTGATTTCCTAAGAGAGAAGTAAAACAAGGCAGGGACTCCGAAATGACTGCAGCATCTGTGCACAAACCCTACCCTAAATTGTCTGTTTGTGAAGAGTGGGTGAAAGAAGGAAACCTACTAACTGAGATACGTCTGGTTCTGGAAGCGATGATGGTTAAAAGGGTAGAGTAACAGATCATGCAGATTATTGATTAAGATTGAACAAGCTGTCTGTTTTTCATCTTCTCCAAACCAAAATCAGTACCATAGTCTTTGTCATCATAATGACTGTAAATTGTGAAACTGCAGTCAACAGTAAGCAGACACTTCCAACTACCATTCTTAAAGAGCAAGAGAGAAAAGAGCTGCTAAAACTAGATTGGCTCCACAATTACAAGTGGATGCAGCACTGGGTGGGGTAGAGTGTGCAAACAGCATAGAAGATGGCAGCAACCAGGACAGTACATGAGAAGTTACACTAGGATGTTGAAAACCAAGCCAATACATCGCCTAAAGAAGTTGAAAATGAAGACAAAAACAAATAAGGTGCTTAACTTCCAAGGACCAGAATCTTGCAGGACTCAAGAAATAAATGCAAAAGTATTTGCTTCAGTGTTTACATTTTTGCTTTGCCTACTGCGAAGGAGTTGCAGGCATATCCATTAGTCAATAGAAACTTTAGTCAGCAAGGCATTGGCAAATGATGCTAACAAGTTTGCATTAAGGGATTGGTTGAGACTGTACTACCGGTTCAACAGCATCAGAGTCAATGTTGTTTTGTGAAAACAGTGGAGAAAACTCATCTGAAAAGCTAAAATAATCGATCCAGCCATAGGTCTCTGGAGTCAGAAGATGAGGAGAGCAAACTACTCACTTAAAAGAGAGCAATGTAGATATGTTAAGTAACTGTAATAGCAGAACAGTAGGATCGTGGAGTAAAATAAACTGTTCTTTTGATGAAGGGTTTCAAGTAGATCTCGATCCTCTGTGGATTGTTGCATATGTCACACACGTGTGATTGGGAGGCTTTCGGTCTCGGTTCTCTGCAGACTTCTTCTTCTTCTTCTTTTGGCTGCTCCCGTTAGGGGTTGCCACAGCAGATCATCTTCTTCCATAGCTTCCTGTCCTCTGCATCTTGCTCTGTTACACCCATCACCTGCATGTCCTCTCTCACCACATCCATAAACCTTCTCTTAGGCCTTCCTCTTTTCCTCTTCCCTGGCAGCTCTATCCTTAGCATCCTTCTCCAAATATACCCAGCATCTCTCCTCTGCACATGTCCAAACCAACGCAATCTCGCCTCTCTGACTTTGTCTCCCAACTGTCCAACTTGAGCTGACCCTCTAATGTACTCATTTCTAATCCTATCCATCCTCGTCACACCCAGTGTAAATCTTAGCATCTTTAACTCTGCTACCTCCAGCTCTGTCTTTCTAGTCAGTGCCATTGTCTCCAACCCATATAACATAGCTTATCCACAGGAAATTCCCCTAGGTGCTGGCGCTATTGATGACGTCACTTCCGGTACCGGCACCATTGATGTTGTTACTTCTGGTATCGGTGCCATGGATGACATCACTTCTGGTGTATAATCTATGGACGAAGAGCCTTCGGGGTCTGGCCCTTTTAATGACATCACATCCGGGTCTGAGCCAATGGAAGAGGACTCTTCCGCCTTCGCCCTTGATGACTTCACTTCCCTTTCTGGCCTTTAAAGCTTGTACTAGCCTGGTAAACGCCTTTTAATAAGAAACAAAAAACAATAACTGTTAACAGAAAACAGGCTACAATCACCCCTGTCTCTCTTTTGCTCTCTCTTTGTTTGTATTTTTACTGTGGGTCAGTTCTTCTCCCTCCAATGGGTTCTACAGATTGAGTGTCATCTTCATTTCTGTGGCAGAATTTATAGCTGCTGGCTTAGAAGGGGCATGCATAACTTTCAGAGCCAAGGCTGTGGTCAGGAATCCTATGGATTTTGTCACTCAGATGATTGGTTATTAGCGACAGCACCTCCTCCTGTCCCTGAGTGGAATCTCTTATCTGAACAGAGTCTTGAAGGTGACTCTAAGGCGCACATGTATGACTGTTTAAAATCTGTGACTGATATAACACAACTTCTCAATAAAAATCTGAATAACTTGGACATCAAGCAATGATCAGAAGAAATTCCTTAAACCTCTGCACATTCTAATATTCTCATCTGAGGTACATTGTGCAAATACAGTAGCTATGCTGTCATAATATTGCAGAGTAATATTTTCCATGAAGTAAAAAACATTTTTTATAACATCCTATAACATTTTGAGACCTACAGGCATCTCTCACCTCGGATTAGTGTTAATGGGCAAAAATGGGATTCATGGCAGAGTAGCAAAAAAGTCTAATACGTAAACTGCCTAATATGATAATGAGTGCTCAACTAAAGCCTGGAAAAATTAACCTGGATAATCCTCAAAACTTTGGTAACAATATTCTGCTGATGAATGAATCAAAGCTGGATCTTTATGTCTACAGAAAATCTAAAAGTGAATTTTCAAGGTAACAATCTCATAAGACCAGTCAAGCATGGTGGTGGGCATGTGTTGGTTTTTGGACACTTTGCTGCATCAGAACTTGGGATGACTTGATATTACTGAAAAAGTGAATCAGAGGTCACTTTGAGGGAATGTCAGGCCATTCCTGTAACAAATTAGTGTGAATTCAAAAGTAAAAATATTGTGAACATACAGGAAAAATACCTTGTTTTAAAAACAAAAAACAAAGTTACTTTGAGTCCGACATGAAATTTCTGGTATGTAGTAAACCAAAAACAGTAATTTTTTTATTTAGGTAAAAATCAATAATTTTGCAACTTTACAAAGTGATAAATACTCCATACTGACAAATTATGGTTGTTAACCTTAAATTGGTTAAAGTTATATTCAAAACCACTTCAATCATCAGTGGAAAGAGGGTTATTTTGGAGCCTTTGTCATTTGTTTGTATTTCCCTTGCCAAAATTTCACATTTAGTGTTTATAATGAAAAATTTTCATAAATGAATAGGACATATTAGACTATTATAAGTTTTAGTTTATTGGCAACAAGGGTGCTTATTAAAAAAAATTAAAACACATATCCTGTCAATTACATATTACAAATCGTAATCAGTCATTTGTGCAGTTACACACACTTAAAAGAACTATTGTGGTGTACCACAGAATTAAATTTCCAAGACTTAAAGACTGCAATAAGAATTTAAAAGATACCACTGTCTTATACAGTATATTTCTAGAAGTGCCAGTTGTTTTGTTTTTTTTCTATATAAATTATCTCTTGTACTGCTGTTTTCTGTATTGTGAAACTCCGGACAACCTTAGTTTACATGGTAATTTCCTCTCAGTAAATTATATTAGTTATAATGTTTAATTGACGGTTTCTTTGAAATGGATACAGTAATATGAATTCCAAAGATGCTACTTTTTAAACAGTATATTATGGACAGCTCAGCTGTATTTCTTTCTATAACAACATGATTCTTTGTTAAATGGGCTGAAGCAAATGTGAACAAAATAGATCCCAAACACCCAACACCAGACTTACTGTAGAATGGCTGCTAAAAGAGAAATGCAGAGTGTTTGAGGAGCCAGGTGAAAGTTCAGGCAGAGATCCAGTTCAAAAACACATAAATCATTTTAAGCTGAAATGATTTTGTAAGGAGGTGTAGGACAAAATTCCTTCACAGCACTGTGACAGATGAACTAGCAACAAGAGGAAACATTGGATTTCCTTCTTTTCACTAAACATGGCATAATAAGCTATTGAATTAATGGAGGTAATTGTTTTTTTAACCTAGGACCCTTTCCTTAATAAATAAATAAAATGTATCAGCATTATTTTTTGGTTTATATATAATTTCATTCAGCTCATATGCTGTAGTTCAGAAAATCATGTAGAAAGAATAGTTTTTCATAGCTCTTAATCAGATGAGATTTTAAATGTAAGATAGTGGGGTTCACAATATTTGTGTATGCAACTGATTGAATAGGAAGGGGCATGAAGAAGGGTTTCTCCTTGAGAAACCAGTAAAAGCTTCTGTGTAATAGCACACCTTCCTTTGCTTGCCATTACTCTAGGAAAATATTATAAGATCAACCAAATACCAACTATATACTGTACATAATGACCAGATAGTAATTTAATCAGATTCGGCTGTACATTTTGTATTTAAAAGTAGTTCATGTTCTTTCCCTAAATGAAAACCATATTGTCATTTGGTCTTTTTATTTCATTATGTACAGTTATGTACTGAATGTTATGTTCAGTTCAGAGGAAGCACAAAAGAGCATAGAAAGGGCTTCTAGGTAGAGCGAATGTGGGAGTCAGCCTGCATTTGTGCCTGTGGGTGGGCTGCATTGTATTTAAAGGGGTCACACTGAGGTCTACAGATTAGCAAAGGCAATATTCTAGGTCAAAATTTACCTTCCCATGGATTAAAAGTTATCCCCTGACAAGTGTGGTTATGTTTACTCGAATAGTCTTAAAATACAAAAAAAGTGAAAACAGCATGCAACAAGCATACTCATAAATATATTCAGTGTATAGTTTCTCACTTGTAATGAGGTGAAAACAACTTAACCGAGTTAATATAAATATAAATACATCATCACTCTAAAGGTAGCTCAGACTTCGTTAATGCAAGTATATTCAAACAGTTGGCTGAATTCCAGGTTTATCTTTTTGGTACACTTTTACCGTCCCATGTGTTTTACCATTGTCTTGAATTGTCCCAACATATTCAATTCAAAATCAGCCACCTTTTGTTTTTAATCTTATCAGGCAGTGTCATATTACAATTAGAAACTTTAAAAAGGGATGCTTTGAAATTAAGATTCATTCTAGGAACTATATATTCCATACTTAAGTGAAATATTTTATTCTTATTGTCATGATATTATAGTTGAATTTTGGAGTAGCATTGTGGGAGAGAATTTAGCACAGAGGACTGAGAGAGCCAGAGAACTGTATTGAGATGCCAGTCTGGTCACTGTCTCTAAGAGGTCTGTGTATTCATTCAGCATTTTTGGGGGGGTTTCCATCAACATCCAAAAAATGTTCACTGATGCCTTTAAACTTGCCCAGCATGTCTGAGTGGCCATGATGGACTACCCTGAGGCCTAACCTGTCTGATAAGTTCTGGCTCCTTGTGACCATTGAATGGTCATTATATTTTTTTATAATATCTGCACCTCTTGCACTGTCACAAATAATAATATATTTGTATATTCTTCATATATTATATTTCTTACCTTCATTTACTCCATTCAATCATTCTACATAAACAAAGAACACGAGCAAGTTTTGCCCAACGAAGTATCCTGCTGTTTGTATGAATCTTTTTTATTTATACACACAATCCAGTATTTATAGGTCATCATTACTTAAACATAAAAGGATCCATTAAATATTTGGATGCAGATGGTATGCTGCCTAAATGCTGAGATAAAATATATCATAAAAGGAAGACATATATTGCAGACAGATGTTTCCTCTTGTCAAAACACATGCTGCAATTTAAACTAATTTTGTAACATTTATTTTTCATGTATGTTTTCTTTTAGTTTTTATTTTTTATGTATTAGCTGGCTCTCTGCCTGTAAATTAAGGGTGCATATTATGGCTGAGACAACTCAGTCTTCTTGATGTAGGACCAAGAAAATGATAGAAGTGGATGAGGTGTTTTTTTTAATTGTCATACATAAAATATTGCAGAAATAAATAAATAAATTTAAAAAAGCCTAAAATAAGGAATGTTTGCAGTTATTGCATAACGTTCTTGTCCAGTTGATCTAAGGAGAAGTTGGTGGTTGTCTTGTCACTAACTCTAGTTCATCACTGGGCAAACTTATGCACACATCCACACTCCGTCATGACAGACAAATTAAACTAACAGGCATATACATCTTCAGTATGTGGGAGAAAAGCCTTGAAGGAATACCTATGCACAAATGGGAAGAACATACAAACTCCACACAAAGTATGACCGAGATCTGACGTGAACCCAAAACTCTGGGGCTGTGAGGCAGCTGTTCTCTCACCCAATATCAATGTTATAGCCCCATCATTTTTAAATGCTGTATACTCAGCATAGTCTAGGCTTCGATACTTACTATATTTGCTGAATTTTCTAATCCTAGGCTACCACTTTCATATACTCGTATATAAACTGCTGTTGAATTTATATCACTAGCGCCAATGCTTTCAGCACCTTGAATCAATGTTTTGTCTGTGCCTACCACGTACTTTATGCATTAAGGCCCACTTCTTCCATGTGGTTAATTCAAATCTTTCAATTTGTTTGCTACTTTTCATATTTATTTCCTTTGTTTTAGGTCCTTTAACTTCATCTTTGCTTAACCCCTTAGATCAAAGAGGCTGCATTTCAACTTTTGGCTATATCCTTTAAAGTTTTGCCTCTTCCTTGTTTCTTGTTACTAAACAGATACGTAGATCAGGTAGATATATAGATAGACAGAACTTTATTTGTCCCCAGGGGGAAATTTGGCTTTTCACATAAGCTCTTTAAATAAAGAAATACATAAATAGGTAGGTAAGTAGGTAGGTAATAAGTAAGTAAGTGTTATGTATTCATCTTGATTTGTAAATGTTAAGGGGTATCCTGTTATTTCTTATATGGTACAGAGCATGGTTGTGTGTGCATGTGTAATATAAAAAGGGGATGTGGATTTTATAGCAAACAGTGTGTACGGAATGAGCGATAGAGACATCAGTTTGTGAGAAAGATATAAGCGTTTGCGGTTGTTTCAGTTTCGTTAAATAAAGTGTTCCTGTTGGCAACGCCTATCTGACTATCACATCCCCACCATTTCATTACTCAGTTTAACTACCTTAGAAGATAGGCTTGTATCATCTCAGTGTTTGCAAGTTAATGCATCAGTAATTGACTGATATACGTGAAGAGGAATCTACTGGTATATCAGCTGAAGGTAAAGACAAAGAAATGAAAGGAAAACATGACTGAAAACTTTGGGTTGGCTATGGATTGTGTTACTCTGCAACCATTTGGTTATGTTCTGAGAGGTTGCCTTTTTGGATTTCAGAAATGCTGGCTAATGTCTCCCGGCAAATGTTAAAGCACTTGAATTGGGGAGCGCCAGATGAAACAGCATGTGAAGCAGCTGTGGCTGCATAATTGTCCATGAAAATATGAGGACTGTAGTGTGGGTGGAAAGAAGCAGAAATTACAGATCAAAACGACTTCATTCTTTAGTTTTGGACTGGGCAGTATGATGCCATATTATTATGTATACAACGTCTACAGTTCCCATTTGCTACACTGAAAATGCTTAACCACTGCTGAGTATGGTTGAGTTTGTGTTGTGTTTAATATATTAGACCAAAAAAAGAGGTGTGAGTCTGTAAAATGTTCACAGCACAATCTACCACCACCTCGATTTAGGAAGCTATCTCATGGCCTAATTTAAATGTTTTGTCACCTGATTTCATCTCACATTTGTGTTAAACCATTGGTGTGGGAAAATGATTTTGGTTGGGGTTGCAAAACAGGGGAAGAAAACCCTTGACAATTTAGTCTGAAAGTTGGTGTGTCAGTTGTTTCAATCTGTACTACTTGTGTTGGTATCACAGGGGGTACCTATTGGCAATATTTTCTGGGAGCATATAACTGTCTGCAAATGGTTATGGCATATGTGAAAAAGCAATTTTCAAGGTAGGTAATCATTACGCAACACAAGTAAGAGGCATACCAGCAGCAGTCATTTTCCCTTCCTGTGTAAAGAAGTAAAGACTCTGTCAACAGACGTAAAGATGCTGTCATCCGATTAGATGGCCCAACATAGTGTCGATTGTACAGTGACCAAGAGGCATGGGTGGTCAGTTGGTCTAGTTCTCCACAACTGTAACTATATCTGGCTTTGTCTGTTATAACTGATTGTGGAACCTCCAGAGATTTATTTTCTCCAGGGATGCTTCTGTCTGGAGTTTTAGTTTACCTGTCCTTTGTTGTCATCTGGCAATACTTCAACAATTAATTCATGGACAGATACTGCTGAGCTCCATTTATGTTAATCACTTTTGAACTACTTTGTTTCCTGTCTATTTAAATTAATCTCCACCTTTAAATGTTCTCAATATGTATTAATTTGTAAAGTTTACATATGTATTTAACTGTGAACTTTGTCACAGTACAAAAAAAAATAAACTGAATTGGAGCTGGGGCAGACTGACTATACGTCTTTCACTGCAAAAAACGTATATACAAAAACCAACAAAAAAACTTTAAATGGGAGTTGTTTTGCTTGTATTTAGCAAACAAATCAGTCAAAGAGGATAAAGAAAATTTACTTGACAAGATTTCTTAAAGGAAGATAAATAATCGTAAAAATAATTTTTTGGATAAGTCAATAATTCTTACAATAAGGAAAACCGATTTAAATACATTTCATTTGGTTTAGATTTAATTTTTTTCAGTGTTCTGACTCTTTCTTTCTCCTACTGTATAGTTCCTACTGAATATTGTGGTGTTGCTGGAAGAAAGAGTAACAAGCGCTACAAAATTGGTAGTTCTTCAATTTTTCAATCAAGTCAAAACTTCATCAAAGGGACCGGAACCAGAAGTGATGTCATCATGGTCAGAACCACAAGTGCCATCATCGGGGCCAGGCAGGATTTCCCATAACTGGTCTGTAGAGAAGTGAAAAAAAGACTCAGTGCACTCTGCCACCTTCTGGTCTGGCTCAGAATTACTTTCATTCAAGCCCTTTAGCTACCTCCCATGCGCATGTGTGTGACACTGCTTGTAAAAGATTAGTAGACAAAGGAGGAAACCATGACGTTGGCTGCGAGTGCTTCAATGATATCTGTTGAGACAAGCGTCCCAAACACCAACCAGCCTTTTATGCATAAGCAATGCAGGAGCAAGGTCCAGTTGGAGACATTGGACAAGTTCTTGAGACTGAGAATATGGAATTTTTAGTTAATATATAATAATCTTGGGGCGGAACGGTGGCAAAGTGGTAGTGCTGCTGCCTCACAGTTAGGAGACCCGGGTTCGCTTCCCGGGTCCTCCCTGCATGGAGTTTGCATGTTCTCCCCGTGTCTGCGTGGGTTTCCTCCGGGCGCTCCGGTTTCCTCCCACAGTCCAAAGACATGCAGGTTAGGTGGATTGGCGATTCTAAATTGGGCTTGGTGTGTGGGTGTGTTTGTGTGTGTCCTGCGGTGGGTTGGCATCCTGCCCGGGATTGGTTCCTGCCCTGTGTTGACTGGGATTGGCTCCAGCAGACCCCCATAACCCTGTGTTCGGATTCAGCGGGTTGGAAAATGGATGGATAATAATCTTTTACAATTTATTATGAGTATATATTTGAAGCCATAACAGAATGAATTATTAAACACAAGAAAAAAGATTGGATGTAACTCAAGGGTTAACTAACTGTATCTTAAAGCTGAAAGCGCAAGGGGTCTCTGACTCATCTTAGAGAAGCTACCAATGGAATTTTCCAAGGTTAGAATGAGGTAAATGAGTAACGAACACCCCTCCAGAAAGCATGGAAAAACTGATGGGAAAGCCCATACCCCACTTCTATGAACCAGTGCTAAGGTCAATAGGACAATCTGCAAAACACCCCTCTTAATTGGTGTTCAGAATAATAGGAGAATTAAAGAGAGTCAAAAATTACTGGTGGCATTAGTTGATTGGAGGAGGTAATAAAGTTCTGTATATTAAGAGTTAGATGACATGATGTATTAGATAAGGTAATGTATTCAGAAAAAAAGTATAAAAGCAGACAAATTTTTAATTGATTGCTCACTCAATGTATTGAGACGTTCATGCATAACTGCATTCTCATCTGGGCACTATGACTGGATTCTTTAAAGATTGAGGAAAGTTTTTCCATGACAAAAGACGCTCAATGCAATTTAAAGCCCATTTCCACCTGGATCATGAAATGAGTGGTTGGTAAGTTGAAATAATCCATCATCATTGCCAGTGTTATGTTAAATAGGCAGTAAAAGATGTCTTTATTAGCCATCTACTTACTTTAATATCTTTGATTACATCACTGCATTCTGCTTCTCAAGCTTGTTACTGCTAGTCAATTCATTTGGATGTTGCAGTTGCCAATGCCCTCCATAATGTCATAATGTAGTTTACTTCAGCATTTCTCATTCTTTGTCATGGAAACTCACAGTGTCTGGTAGTTAACATTGTAACAGAAGTCCTAAAAATGTAATAAATTGACTTGTTAAATTACATTAATGCATTGGAGAGGATTGCAATTGTAGGTGGTAATACTCTCTAGATGTGTTCTAAGTTCTATCATCATGATGAAGTGTTGAAGTCTTTCTTCTATTGCATCATGATCTCTTAAGCTCACATGGTTTCCAACTGTTCACATGTGTAGATGAACCATATTCCTGTTGTGGATCTTTAACACTATCTGTAGTCTTCAACTGCCTCTACCCTAGTGTCATGCCACAGTGATATCACTTCATCTCTTTATAATTTCTTATTACTTGGTTTACCATCTACACTAGTTACTTCTCTAAAGGACAAAAAAGATGAAATAGGTGGTCAACATCTACAATCAAAACAGTTCTCCTAGTTCACAAATAGTCAGCATTTATGGAGTGCCGTGTTCGTAATTAAAGTTTATGGTTTATTTAAACAAGAAATAAATCTTGAGCAAAAAATGTCTAGCTCTTTTTAAACAGCACTGCACTAAATGTATCAAGGAGTTATTAAATCATATTCATACACTCTCTAATGTATAGGGGAAAGAGACACATCTATTATGAACACTGCAATTGTTTATATTGTTTGAGACTAAACTAATGCTAATGCTGGAAGTGGCATCAAGATTCATACTGAAACACAATTTCAAATTCCCTAAAGGAACATTTTCTCTCTTGCCTACTGGATTAACCTGCATAGAATTGGTTGATTTTAGTAATGTAAATTAATGTGGGCTGTGAACGCCTTCTCTGTATCAGCTAATACAGCTGGTAGTTGTGCAGCTCTCGTGCTTGGAAAGCTCTGATTTTTGTTACCTATTTCAAGCTGTTCAAATGAGTTGCATTGTGCATCTTACAGATTTGATGACTTTTGGGGGTGAGTGATTTAGATAATCTCATTTTAGCTTTTTGTAGAAAATGATTCAGAATGCAGCTATCCTTGCCACAGGCATGTAAGAGGGTTGTGAAAGCAATATGAAAAGAGCTAAAGTAAGGGCAATAAGCTTCCTTCAGGAATAATGTACTGTATTTGTGCAATATATTTTACAATGCCAAATCAGAAAATAAATAATCAAAAAGGTAATCCATTGTAGTCTATTTACTATATTTTAAAACATGGTTATTACTGAGGTCTTGGCACATAACATAACACTGTCAAACCTGCTTAAGCCTATTCAATATACAGTAGGTTCATAAGGTTACTATCGCCATGTGTCCAGATTGAGCTATATGTACAGGATAATAGACAGTACATCTGAAAATCCAATGTGGCAACCTTTAATAGGAGAAGCTGAAAGAAGAAGAATAGACAGTACATCTGAAATGTCATGAAAGTCTATTTTATTGCATGGTAGCGATATTCACTTACAGTTCTTAGACTTACATTTGAGTCTAGCTTGAGGCATTTTCTATGCAGAATCTGCATGCTTTACTCATTTCAGGTTTCTCTTATTCTGCTATTTCCTAACACAGAATAACAAAATGCATGGCTTTGTATCAGTGAGTGTAGTTATATTTCATTCTGGAACAACCCTGCTCTCAAACATGGTACCTTTGTCACCATGACTAGACAATTTTAGTTGACTTCTACAGCAATTACATGGCATTCCACGTGCAACTCCAAGGATCTCTTCAGCATGCTAGTGTTTTGTCCATTTTGAATTCTGCTCCCTGGTGGGACAGGGTTAGTGTTCCATGTTTTCTGAGTGTGAGGTTTGGACTGGGTTGGACACTCTTTCTGTTTAGCCTGTACATCTTTCTCTGTTCCTATGTTGGTTTTTTTTCAGGGTCCCTATTCTTCATCTTTCCATATACCAAAGATGTGCGTGTTAATTGATTAGCAGCTCTAAATTGTATTTGTATAAGCGGGTGTGGATATGTGTGTTAGTATTGTTGCAAACTGGAGCCGGTTCCATAACTATAAAGGGCTGAGGCCCCACAAACACAAGCTTTACTGAACAGTAGGCCTTCAACCATTCTAGGCTTAATCTCCACTCTAGAGGTCAGCTTCTTGGCATGGCGAGTCTACATGGAAAAAGCACTTAATAGCTCTCTAAAAACCAGACAAGAGGGAAGAAATGTCAAAAAACTGCTGGCTTATAAAGGGAAGAAACAACAAATCTTTATAAAAGAAAAAATATTTCTTAATAAAATGAGAAAAATGCAAGAATAAGCTCAAAACAGCAAAAAGAGAGAAAAGGTTATTGCTTAAATACAAACCTGAAGCAAACAAGTCCCAATACAAGTCCCAAATACTAGCCCAGAGCAAAAAAGGTCAGAAAAATTCAGGAATACAAATGAAAAGAAGATGATTCACACAAAGCAACTCCACATAACAAAAGCTTGATGGTTCTCCACTGAGTGCTCCTTGATCCTTCCCTTATAATGGTCAAAGGAGGACTCAGCAGCTAGTGAGATCATGGCGGCCCAACCTTTTTTGGCTACACCCACAAAATTCATGGAACATAGGGACATTTCGGGACATAGTACAAAACTACTAAAATGATATAAATAATATAAAATATGAAAAATAATAATTCACAATTAACAAAAACAACTATAAAACAAAAAATACATTAATACTGAACAAGTGTGCCTTGTGATGACTGGCACCCTGTCCAAGATTGGTTCCTAACTAATGTCCAGTTTTACCAGCATTCTGAACAGGAATAAACAGGTTTAAAAATGGTTACATGAATGGACAGTTTCTTCCAGTCTTTCTTAGTTTTCCTAATGTGCCTACTGGTTTCATCTAATCCATTTTTGCAGGATTTCCATCTTGAACTGGTCCCAGAGGCGTAGCTAGGGTTTTCAGCGCCCGGGGACAACTGAAGATTTCGCACCCCCTCCTGTTTGCCAAAATGCAATGGAGAAGGGAAATTTGGCGCCCCCTGGATGCTGCGCCCATGGACAGATGTCCCCCCTTGAGGCTACACCACTGACTGGTCCTTTTCTGGTATCAGCAATGGTCACTTCAATTACCTGTTGACAGGCTTATCATGGTCGCATATCCTGTGTTTTATCTTAAACTTTTCGGCATAAATTCACCCTTTAAAACAGACCCCAATAGAACTGGTCTAAATGTGCTGTATAAGGTTCTTCACTTTGAAGCCCAATTCTTTCCGAGCTCTGTGATATAAAATCACTTCATATTTGCAAGCAGAATGCATGGGATATAGTTTTGACATCGACTTCTTGATGTCTGACAGATGTGTGCACACGTCGGTCCTACAATTTAGCAAGACTGTGATCTGGGTTAAGTGCAGTCTTGCACCTTATTGCTAACAAGGCCAGGCAGAAGAGTGCACCAATGGAAAATGGAAAGTTGGGTGCATTTTTTATTTCTTGAGAATACATTGTTGAAATGAAGATCCACAAAGTAGCTCACTGTGTAATAAAAATACTGCTCATAAACCTAAGACTAGTGGGAACAGTGGCTTAAATATACTTTAAATTTAGTTTAGGAAATTAAATTACAGAAAATGTACTTAACATTGTATGGGCAGATCCTTCAAACAATGCTTCTGCATATTCTAATTTCAGAAAGCATTTTATTTTTTCAAATGTAAATAAACTTTGAAAGGTTCAAGACTGACAAAAAAAGGCATCTCCATGGAGGATGGTGTGAACTATAAATGTCACAAGCTCGCGCCAGGCTTCAGGGTTGTTACATAGCTGACAGCTCCTGTGTCGATAAGATGAGAGAACCAGTTAGCCCACTGTGCTTTGGGGTTGAGCTTGTGACACATACATACAAGACCGACTGAGCATTACCAGTCCCATGATATATAAATGTGGTGGACAGGATGGTTGACATGAAACCATGAGCAACAGGTTCCATTGATGTACTAAATGCAAATTACAGTTGGAAATGTCAGAAAGAGTGGATTTCCAAGCATTGTAGAACTAATCCAAGGGGTAGCCATCGAGTAAGGAGCCACTGTAGTGTTAACTGCCTTCTTACTTTTTTTGTTTCAGTGCCTTACTATCAATTTAATGGCTGATTTAAATTAGCTCAGGCATTTTCGATTGCAAGAAGTGGGTCAAGCAAAACAGCCTGGGGACACCTCCTGGGTGAAAATCTAATCATTGATTGAAGCTCTAATTTGCTTTTCTATTTCTGGTTATTTTTTCTTTCTTTATTTTAAGCATGGATGCCTTTTTTCTTCATTAAAAATGTCATAAGCAGTCTGGCTCCGGCAATCATTTAAGATGTGTATCTAATGAAATAATAAATTTAACTAACTTGATAAATAAATACATAATAAAGGCTACCTTCATATTTTCTTCAAAGGCATTCTTCATGTTGTTGTTTCCCCCGTGAAAGGCCTTGAAACAGCCCTGGGATAATCTGGTATTATTGCATAACATGAATTATGCATGAACTGGTAAATGCATTATTTTTTTGTTGGAGGAGATGGACTAAAATTAATAAGGTTCTTAGGTTCCTAATTAAGGGGGTAGAGCTGAGGGCTTATCCAGCGAGTAACATTCACAGGCGACTGTCCTAAATTAGCTAGGACAGCTTGTAGATTAAAACAATTTTTGCTGCATCAAATAAGAATTGTTTGACTTCAGTAATGAGTGGATGGCTTTGCAATTCGGGTCTGACTTTTAGAATGGGATGGGACAAAAATCAAATAATGCAGGAAATAAATAAAGTGTTCTGGCAAAGCACTGATAGCATTATCATAAGCAGCACAAATTCTATGCTAACATACCGAGCAAAAGACTAATCTTTGCATTATTGTAAAATTTAATCTTGTGTTACTGTGAATTATTTTAATAGCTTTTATAAAACAAAATAGAGGTGGCACTTTAGATTATGGGCTTTAAGGGCTTGCTAGATTGTGTCTATAACTATGTAAAAACAAACAAGACCTTTGTTAATGCCTTGTTACATAGCTATAAATAACTGGAAGATGTCCTATAGGCAGCTGCTATTGTAAATTGCGACTGATGCTTTTGTAAGTCTTACTGATATCAACTGTTAAGATCTTGTTACACAGCAGTTATTGAAATATAGATGCATCTTAAAAGAGTATTTCCCTTGCACATACTGTAAACATAAGATTTAAATCACACATGAATATATTTTAAATGATTTCTGTCAAACACAGGTGGGGTTATCTAGAGAGCTACATTTTTTCCAATCTATTCCCATTTATTTGCTAAATGTATTTGTTTTAATCTAAAACTGCAGAAGAGTGGAACCTATCCCTGCAGCATCAGCTACAACACCCATGGGACTCCAAACCACTTCAGGCCACAGTTATGCACACAACCACAACTACACTGAACCCAAGCAAATTTGGTTTGCCAACTGATCTAACTTGTATGTCTCTCAGATGTGGGCTGAGAATAGAGAACCCTTATAAAATCAACATACAGAGGGTAAAGTATCGGTGCACTTTAATCAAGTTGGAATTGTTTGATTTGTAATTTTAAACTTTGGAGCAGAGGGGTAAATCAAGGAAAAATATGTCTTTGTCCCAAGCATTATGGGGAGCACTGTAGATCCTGGCAGAATGTGCAAACTCAGAACAGACAGCAAATGGCCTTGGATTTGTATCATGGACTGCATTTCAGTTCCTCCATGCCACCCTGCAACGTTCAGTTGACCACTGTAAATGAAAACTGAACTAGCATTGTTTGTTTATCCTGAAAGAAATTGTAGGCTATGTCTGGCATAGTTCAGTCTCTGGTATGAGAGAGGTTTTTTTCCACATTTCATGCTATACATTTTTACTGGCCTTTCATAATCTTTTCTGCTGATGTTAACCAATGCTTTGGTGTTATGTAGAGCTGAACACAGCAAAAGAATGTGGTTTGATTTTCAACATATTTTACGTGGCAGTAGGTTAATGTACATGGTGTGGACTTTCACATCACATTCTGGTCTCTAATGGTGTTGATGGTGGGCAGATGATTCATCTCACCCTTGTCCTTTCCTCTTCCTCGTTTGTCTAGAGGGCACAGCTAAACTTTAGACAACGTGAAGAATACTGCAGTACAGTAAACAGCTGAGAGTGTAATAATTACACACAACATTTCACTGTAACTACTTTCCATTTAAGGTTATCTGGAATTGCAGATATCTATTTCTAAATCCCAGCCATATCACTGGCTGAACTGATTAGAATATTCTGTCCATACTGTCAGACATTCTTTTTATCAATGAACTCAAAATTTACTGAGAGGTATATCAAACAAAAAGTGGGCTCTTGCACTCACACAGGGATCTGTGTGTTTCCCACGTATTAAGTTTTTGGAAATGGGTCTATTAATTCAGATGCAAAATAGATAAAAGCATACAAATTGAGTAGTTTGAACTTGTGTTCCCAAGTTGTGCAGTAGTCTGTCTCACAACTCCTGGAGATTTGAATCTCTGTTCATTCTCTGTCCATATGGAATTGTTCATTCTGAAGTTAATTCCATTGAGTTTTCCTCTCATCCTAAAGACATATGGGTTAAGTGAATTGGTGACTTTAAAATGAGAAAGTATTTGTGTTTGAAAGCAGTGTAGATTTTTGGCCTCAGCACTTCATATAATGGAAGAGGATACAGATATTCATTACTCTAAACTGAAAAGTAAAATGTAAATTAGAAGTAAAAAACCTACCAATAAAAAAATGAAAAAATAGCTAGTCATTTAGATGATGCCATGACAGCGACATTAAACTCAATTCATAATAAAACTTAGCCAGAAGTATTCACTGAAGGCACTGTAACAAGATAAAAAGATTTAAGATATGAAGAGGTAGGGGAAGTGACGGCGAAGGTGGTAGGGAATGAGAACGATGCCCATACGCATGCGCTGCACGGCCACCCTGCTGGCCGCTGCCGAGAGTTGATTCTACAACAAAATAAAATAAAAATAAAAAGAAGAATAACATTGGAGGTCAAGCATCACCCCGAAAGTGGATAGTAGACATCACATAGTATATGTGTACCAAATATCAGGACAATAGATCAAACTGTTTGCGAGCTGCAGGTGATTTAAAATCCTGGACAGACAAACAGACAGCCACAGTAGCATATTACATAAGAAGATATGCAGCAAAAGCCAAAAAAATGCTCACATTTGGAAAGCATCTGTTTTCATGAAGCAGCGTGGAACACATATCTGAATCTCTCTTCCAATCTCTGTGCCCCCATTCTGCTCACCATTTCATTACAACACTAGAAACTCCTTGTTATGCATTCCTAAATCTGCCTTCCCTCCAATCTCTCCCAGTCTGCCAACCATAAAAACCTCACTGCTCAGCCAACTCAACATCGGTATTGGACCAGCCAAGGAACAAGACATGCAAGTGTCATTTTTACTTTCAGGTTTCCCTTTCCACAACAACCAACCATTAAATGGAGAACCCTCCTTTCTCACACATATGTGTGACTTATTACAGTCTACATTATTTCACTATGTCCTATATTTTATGTCATCTTGCAAGGGTTATAGGACACAGTAAGGTCTTGTCCACATTTACCTAGGTATTTTTTAAAACAGGAATTTTTTTAAAAAAATTTACATCCACATGAAAACACAAAAATCCACTGACAAGAGCATGAAACAGGCATACATAACAAAGGGAATGTCATTTAGATTAAGCTCAATTGCACTTTTTTTACAAATGTGTGTTCAACATGGAATTTGCAAAAATATGTGCATCATGAACACTACCTGGTCATTTGACTACGGCGTAAATAAATGAACACTTGTAATCAATCACAGCTGTCTTGTATGTTAAGAGAAATCCTCCCATTTCTGTTCAAATCATCCATGGAATTTGTGGATGGCTGCTTTATTTGTCCCGGTGAAAACCTGCTACAAGTTCCACCTGCTACATGTTGCTCAGTGATTCCTTTGTATTGTACCAAAAAAATATTAACACTATTGTCTCTGCTGTTCAAACAGTTTTTAGGTCTGTTAGCACAAGAAATGAACATAGCTTTAGATATATCACTAGCAAGCCCGCGATTCTCGAAAGAATCGCGAATCCAAGCATGGCAATCACTTTCTGTTCCCTCTGATATTTGGAGGGATGAAATATCATGGAGGGTGGGTGCGTCCTGGAAAAGTTCATTTAATTAAATAAACATATTTGTAACTAAAGCGGTTTCTTTTTGGAGCTGTGACTCATCTGGTTCTGGTGTTTCAGAAGCGCGTTGTAGGCGCCTTCGTTTATTGTTTTTATTCATGCAGTCTCTTTTTTGTTTTTCTATGGCTGTGTCATCAGCGAGAAGTCGTTTGCTGACAGCAGCGGATTCACGTGCTGAAGTGACCATGGCGGCGGATGCAGGCATGGAGGGCCACATTACTAAACGAACGTGGTATATGTGGTGGTGTGGGTGGTTGCATTCGGGCGGCTGTACAACCTGGCGTGCACGCTTTACCTCAGGTTTAGTTCACAGGTCGTAGCCATGGTAACGTTTTCATTTAATTAAATAAACCTATTTGTACTAAAGCGGTTTCTTTGTGTGGGCGCCTTCGTTCATTGTTTTTATCCATACGGGCTCATTTACAGGTCGTAGCCATACGGGCTCGTGTTTGTATTACTAATCGTTGAGCTCCTTCCATTTGGAGCCGTGCCCCCTTTGCCTCTGCTGTGTCAGAAGCGCGTTGTGGGCACGCTTGTTCATTGTGTTTATCCATACGGGCTCGTTTTGTATTTCTGTTAGTTGAGCTCTTTCATTGTGGAGCCATGACGTCTTTGCTTCTGGTGTGCCTGAAGCGCGTTGTAGGAGCCTCCGTGTATTGTTTTTATCTATGCGGTCTCGTCTTTGTTGTCTGGAGCCATGACTTCTTTGCGTGTGGTGTTTTTGAAGCACGTTGTGGGAGCCTCCGTTTATTATTTTTATCTATGCGGTCTCGTCTTTGTTATTCTGTGGCTGTGTCGTTAGGTAGACGTCGTTTACTGTTAGGAATCATAATTGAACATGCCACACAGACTGCTGGCACAGTGGATTAGAGCAAGTTTAGTTTACAGGTTGTGTTGTTTGGGTGCCACCTACTGACTCTGGGAAGCCGTGGCGCAGTATGCATACGCTTCGGTGCGTCCGCCGTGCATAAATTAAACCGTCGTTTAGTAATATAGATATTGTTGATGAAATATTTGAAAAAAATGCTTTTAAGATGTTGAAATATTTCAGAAAGGCAAATGACTCTCCTTGGAGATGGAAAGATCAGGCAAACATACACTTTACTTACGTAGTTGTGATGCATTTATAATCCCACCAGCATGAACATGAACTTGCCTCAAGTATTCCTATAAGGAGTCACTCCAGGTAATACACCATGTGGGAAACACCCAGGGAGTATCCTTACTGCATTCTCAAACAACCTCAATCAACCTTGATCAAGAAGTAAGAATTCTACTTCAAGGCCTTCTTGTATCACTGAGAACTTGTCATGGAGAATGTGTCCAGAAGTCCTACACTGGAAGCTTGTTTTAGGCCGCCGTACCTGCGGTTTCTAAAGACAGAGATGTTGAATGGAAAAATGAAGGATTAAATTTGGTTAACTTACTTCCTGTTACTACTTCTGGCTGGGACTTCAGGAATATATTTCCAGAAAATGATATGCATCATGAAATATGACTCAAGAACTCAAGTATACCAAATCATCAAAATTACACATTTCAAATTACCAGCATATTTTGGAATTCGTTTATTTCTCTTTGTATTGACTTTAAGTTCAAAATCCAAGTGTATCATAATGTATGGGGTGGCACACTTAAAGGAAGCATATACTAGTGCACTCTCCTTACTGTATTTAGTCATAGGGTAAGGAAAAAACAATATTTATTTTTGCATAATCCAGTTCAGAGTTGATCAAAATATTATTATATTAATATTTATAATAAAGTAGCGAGGAACTATCTTTTAACATTCATTTATTTTTCTAAATGCATCATAATTCTGGACGTAAATGTGAAGACTCATCCATTTCATGACAGCATTACATTGTCTTTCATTACAGTATACTTACACTGTCGTATGGCATTTTGTCTGTGTACTCATTCTGTGAGTTGAAAACTGGTCTAAGTTAAGCACAGAATCAAGTATGGCTTAAAATGAAAAATGAACAATTAACTATACCTCTATTCAACTTACAAAGTAATCGCAGAGTACATAGGCCAGTAATTACGTTGTAATTAAAGTGTAAGTATAGTATATTTAAATAAAAGACACTTATTATAAGGTGACTCTGAATACTGAACTGTTCTAACCTTAATGAACAGGTGCAGAGGAAGGGCTCTGTGGAGAAAGCAAGATGCACTCACCATCTGTCTGTCTGAAAATCACAGCTTCTTGCCAAAAATAAACAGAATATTGCAAAATTTTCAATAAATGAGTTGTCCTTAATAGCTGCTGAAGTGAGTAAGGCATGGTGGGTGCTCAAAACTTATTTCATAATTTCAACCTGTAACATTGTCATGTGCTTGGAAGGAAGTCCCAGCATCATGAACAAGTATGTAATTTGAAGCGCTTTATTTTATTTAATTTACTAACATTTTATTTGATCAATTTTATTTTTAATCGCTGGTGTTATACTCATAGCATGAACACTATGACTTAATAACAAACTGCACAGGTATGGGGCTCCTTTTACTCGTACCACTTGACTCCTGTGCAGTCCAGGAAGTAACTGAATGGAAATGGAATTATCTGTTAGGAAATTATAAAGGCTGAGGCGTAGTAAGTTCATTTCCTCTGCTGTGCTGCACTTTCTTTCATCTGTGCAAATCTCACTAAGACTATGACATATGAAACTGAATGGAACTAACACTTTTATACAGATGACAAACCGAGTCTTACTCATTTACATTTGATTGAGGAATTGATTCTTTTGGGTGTCAACCAGTTTTGTGGTTTGTTGTTTACAGAGAACTTACATTGTTTGGCTTCTTGAAATCTTTCTCGCTTTCACTATTGTACTTTGTCTTTTGAGTGCTGGAGGAAGAAATAAAGAAAGAAAAGAAAAACAAGCAAACTTGAGAAAGAAGTGGAAAGCAAACTCAGGACAGAAAGAATAATCGACACAGGTAGGTCTACTCTTCAGAAATCATGAGGTAAATGATAGCTTATGTCTGAGCACTGAAAAAAATCCTTAATTTTGACTTTTTAGAACTAGGATTACGCCACATTCTTAACACGATAGCTCCTAAACTCAAGATCAGCTTTGACCTAACATTGAATTTTTAGAAATCTTACAAGATATATCCTGATATCCCTATTGTTTTAATGCCAGTTCTTAAATGTTAGGGTCCATCTTTTCTAATAGAGCCTCAAAAGATGGTCCCAAAAAATGGAATGGACCTAGTGAAAGAGTGGAGTTCATCGTTAACTGTCTGTTGGGTGATCTTCCATTAAAGACAAGGCTGTATGTTTCTACTAGCCCAGGCATTTCTACTAGTCGTGAGACATTTTAGGAGGCATACCTAATGACACTGAATTTTGATAAAACTGGTGTACTTTCCAAAAGACACCTAGTGAGAATAAGATGGCAGCCTGAGCACATCTAGTGGGCTCAGGGACAGAAGCAGGTAGTGACGAGCAAAATAGTTTTTCACAAAATTGAATTTGCAGTGAAACTCCAGTGTTTTGTTTCTCCAATAAATATCAAGATAAATTGCATTTCATTTCCAGTGAAATTTGTACTACTCACAAAGAGATCAAAGATGTTTAGTTTCTGCCTGGAAATGTTTTAATTCATAATTTTGCATGCACCTGCCTCATATTTGTTATTAAAATAAAGATCTCTAAAGAAAAAAAAAGTGAGCCTATCCTCAGCTAGGATACGGTGGTTGCTAGGCAACCATGACTAGTGGCTATTGGTGGCGGCAGCAACTTTTCCTGTACTGTGGAAAAAACTTAGTAGTGTGCACAATGTGTTTTAGTGTGTGTTTGTGTGGAAAATATGCAGCATGTCAATTTTTTAAAAACCATACTGCATTCCTCTGTGCTGAAGTAAATAATATAATGAAACAATTAAATAAGTTAAGTTAAAAGGTGGTGTGCCATAATGTTAAAATCATCAATTATCAAAAATGCACCAATCCTAAGTCAGTAAACTTGTTACCAATAAAGCAGGACATAGATGTCTATAGCAATGTAATGCACAAGAACCACACTTTAAGACCTTCTATCTAACTTAGTGTCCTCTTGTCCTCATTTAATACGAAGAACTTATAAACCACCAATCAACATAATGAACAGAAAAAAGCCCCTTGTCATTTCTGATATGTCATGACAGTATTTGCATGTACATTGTAAAACAATAGTTACATACATTGAATGGATTCAATTGCATATGTGAATAATTAAATAGACTTGACCTCTTTATTATTTTTATAATATCTCATATTGTTTATTTCACTAGTAAGTTATTAAAAATGTTTTAGTTTGAGAATATGCCAGTAAAACAGAAAGGTAATAATAAAAATGATTAAATTGGGTCTGGTCCTAATTATACAATACACAAATTCAGAACTACTATGTACATACAAAATTTATGTACTATAGATTGCCAATCAACCCCTCTTGCTTTCTTTATAATGGATGCATTTCTTTGTTTTGTTATAGATCAACTATTATTTTTTGATCAGCTGCTCAAAAGACTGCTCCTGTCTCTCTTTTGTGTTCAATTATTGGACAGTTAAAATTTTAACTTTCCCAAGCTGTCCCATAATACATCAAGTATCCCATCAGTTTCAGTCTGAAAGTCATAGGTACACAATCTTCAGATTTCTGAATTATAGTAGATATTAACAACATCCTGGGCCGTTCAGATCTCAAGACTGCATGCATAATTGTGAATTGCCCAAACCCATCTTGACTTAATGGGAAACACTTAGCACTCATGGAGCCGACTTATTCAGCTAAGTCTCGATTTCATAAGCATGTGTCATGGAATTACCCCTAGGTAGGACTGAATAACAAACAGACAGAGACTATCAGTGGGGCACAGTTGTTTGAAGAATGAGCTTTTGAAATTGCCTTTCTCCTTTGTACAGGCTCCGTCCTACATTGCCATCCAGGATCACTTTGTGAAAGGCAGCAGACAATTTGCTCAAGTCACGGGTTTTCTTCAATGAAGCTGATAGTCCAAACTCATCAATGGTTCTGAAAGAGCACCATAAACAAATGTCTATATTTACAAGCTACCTTCTTCCCAGTAGTAACAAAGCCTATTTATCGTATAATTTGTGTATGATTTTGGTCTCCATGCTATAGACAGGACACTACAGCAGTGGAGAAAGCCTCAGGAAGAGTGGCTAGGCTGATTCCAGGACTGCATGGTATAAGTTATGGGGAATGTTTGGAGAAGCTGAACCTAGACTGAGCTTGAGACATTTTAGACATTTTATGAAAGGAATTAGTACAGTGGATTTCAGCTATTACAATGAAATGAGCTTTACAACAAGAACATGAGGACGAGGTGGAAACTTGTTAATGGCAAATTCTGTACTAACATTAGAAAGTTTTTCTTGATACCGAGAATCATAGACACATTAATAGTGTGATGGATAGGCATACTTTAAAAACCTCTAAAAATCAACTTGATATCCACTTTGGAAAAATTAGGTGAGTAGGATTGACATGCTTTCTTGGGTTGAATGGCCTATTCTAGTCAGAATTCTTCTATTATTCAAACATTCTAATATTCTTATTAATTACTGTAGGTAGATAAAACAGTAATTTGTAAAAAAACACATTTATTTACACATTTTTGTTGTTACCAGTTTCCTAAAGGCTATGTCCTACCTTTAATGAACTTTGTTTTTGAGTAGGTTTTGTGTTTTCCTGCTTCTGCACTAAGTGACATTTTTAATGAGCTGATCATAATGAAAATTAACATATCTAAATTTTGTAAAAAAAAAACAAAACAAACAAAGCCTCTGCAAGGGAGGCTTTAGGAACTAAAGGTACACTAGGACACACACACAAGTACTGAAAATATTTTGTTGTAGAAGAAGTAATTTACTATTTAAGTTTCTGTTTCTCAATAATACTTTGCCCAATATCTTCTATGTGAATTAAAAAACACAATCTGAATTGAACAGTCTCATCTGGGAAATTTGATGATGGATCAGCTGATCATCTGCAAGACACACTGCTGTTTACCTTGTGTGTTTATCACAGTCCCATAATGCTTATTGCTCTGAACAATACATTTTGCTTATTGCTCTGCTCTTACATTTCTTATGCTTATTGAAGGCAAAAGACGCATTGCGCATCTGCTAAACTTAAATTCAAAAAAGCTCAATGAAGTTAG
Organism: Erpetoichthys calabaricus; assembly: GCF_900747795.2. Classification (NCBI taxonomy): domain Eukaryota; kingdom Metazoa; phylum Chordata; class Cladistia; order Polypteriformes; family Polypteridae; genus Erpetoichthys; species Erpetoichthys calabaricus. The sequence continues at coordinate 66,688,860 of NC_041396.2, forward strand.
ACACTGGCCAGAGTTTTAACCCCTGTAATGTGTGTGGCTCACCTAGTACCATCTGAGCACCACTAAAGTGCTATATCTCACTTTTAAGATGTATGCTTCATAGAGATGTCGGTGTGCTGGTCATACCTTAAACTTTGAAGGACACTGTCAGTATAATTTATGTGATATGCACCTGCTGGCTTCTCTCTTCAATATGATTTTATGTAAATTACAAAGATGTCCTTGTCAGAAACCTGACCTCCAGGGATGCAGGCTGAGATACGGGAAGACACAAGGAACCTGGAAACTCACATTAAGTGAGAAATGCACAAGAAATCACATAGACTGAGTATCTGAGTTCAATAAAATGCACAGTTCAATGAGTGCTTCAAAGACCAGTTGCATGCATTAGAAGAGATGATGCAGTCCAAAGAGAGCTTCTCAAATGAATAATGACCTTCAGCTCAGCAGGACAGGATTTATGCTCAATAAACATAAGGCTTTTCATAAGTACTTGAAAGCACCATACTAAAGAAATAATTCAAGAAAGTGTACCTTCTAAAAATCAGTTTATTAATATTATGAACATTTTATTTAAATATAGTTTTCTTTTTTGTTGTAGTCATTTAACAGTGTACAATTTACAAGTATAATCTTTGTAACAAAGCCATTACCCATATTAGCAACCCAACAGCGCATGGAGGTTGTTACTGGAGGCAGAATAAAATTTGCTCAGTGTGTGTTGTAATTCCATATATGTTTTTACTTTCTTAGTTAGCAATTTCTATTATATTAATCTTCTTAACACTTTAGAACAAAAACTTTAAAGGCATGCTGTAGCGTATCTATTTGTCACATATTGCTATGTAACACAAAGTTTTAGTTAAGATCTTCTTACATACCAGTAGGTGACTAATTGATGCACTACAGAAAGCCCCTACTTTGAAAATCCTACTACTCATGATACAACACCAAATTCCTAACTTGCAAAAACATTTTTCAAATTTAATTTGATTACACCAACTCCTTAGCAAACTGTTATCCTCGCCTAAGTTCTGACACTACAGTTGGACTGTACAAAAAGGGCCTGAGCAGTCTGTACTTCCTAAGCAGACTAAGGTCTTTTGATGTGTGCAGCAAGCTGCTGGAAATATTCTATCAGTCCATAGTATCCAGTGTGTTCTTTTATGCTGCAGTCTCCTCAGGATCAAAACAACCACAATGCCTGAAAAAAACTTGTCCTAAAAGCCTTCTCCATCACAAGGCGAACCCAGAACACACTGGAAGTTGTTGTGGAAAAGAGGATAGTGGCAAAATTGTATGTCATCATGAAAAATCCACCCCAGGAGGCACTGACTTTTAGCCACAAGCTCATTGTACCTCAGTGTGCCAGGAAGTGCCTCTGGGGGCCTTTTCTGTCCACTGCTATCAGGCAAATCCCAACTCACTCTTTAGGCTTATTTGGAAATATCTGCACAAAACACATTTATTTATTTATTTTAATTTTTGTATTTATCAATAGATTGATTGGCTGCATTATTTGTTATGTGAGTCTGAATCCTTGTTTTTTATGTTTCTGTTGTTGTATGCATCAGAATTTACCCTTAGGATTAATAAAGTTGACCTAATCTAACCTAATCTAATCTAACAGTGTCACTAGTGATAGCAGTGGTAACTGAAAACACAGTCATCCATTTTTTAAAAAAATGCTTATTCCAATGTAGGCTCTGGGAAACAGAAGCATATCCCAGCTCCATTGGGCACATGACAGGCCCAAACTTTAAGCAGATACTAGTTCATCACAGGACACATTCCGAGCCACAACTGCATGTAGGACCAGTTTAGAACCACCAACAAGGTGTAGACAAACCTGAGTACCTGGAAAACTCGACAGAGAGATTGGAGACCGCTATAAAGAGTATGGGCTAGAGTTGAACCCATAACTATGGAACTGTGAAGCAGAAACACAAACTTCTGGAAGCCATGACACTGAGATTTAAATATACTTTAATATATCTTGTCAAGGTTCTGGTACCACTTGTCAAGCTTGGGTCACAGAGTTGCACAGGAGACTAGAAAAGGGATCAGGTTTCCAAGGAACAAAATCCTTAATGCTGAACTGGCAGGTACAAACACAAGACCTTGTTCAGAAGGGGATTGTCAACAGCAGACAAGCACATAGGTTGCAGCTGTCAAATGTGGCAATCCAGCACCCCTCTCCAGATCAAAAAAACACAAAGTTCTCCTCATCCGGAGGGTTCAACGGCTCGGAATCAGTGACTGGAGCAGACGCAGTCCAAGGGAGAGAGGACAGGAGAATGAGCTGTTAGGTTGGCTGAGGCTCGGTCTTTTAAATGTTCTAAACCTTGTGTGAGAAGCATGTTTCATGGTAAGCCTACAAGCCTTCAGCTGATCCCGCAAAGTGGATTCGTAAGAGTGAGTTTGTTTCTCATTGAAATACTATTTAAGAGGAAGGTTCTGAAGGGCAGCTGTGTTTCTTTGCCATAGGTTTAAGGTTTAACAGAGAGACAGCTTGCATTTAAGAGCATAACAGTGTGCAGCTGGCAGCGCTATGCGGGATGAAAAAAGGAGCATGGGAACTACTGAACTGCACACGAGTGATGGTCGCCACCTTCACACCCTATAAATTATAACAACCTGTTCTGGAGGTGCACTTCAACATTTCACAATGGCCTTCATGGATTTGTATCCCATTTGATGGTATTTTCATCCTTCCTGCAGTATGAAATTATACTGTACTTAATTCTCAAAGTGACAACTTGAAGGCAATAGAGTGTAGGGATCATAGTGTGCATGGAAATGCATGGCATATTCAGGGATATTTCTGAAGAATCTATGAAAATACAGAAGGTGGATAGAAGCCTAATTATTCCCAGCTCAGTATTAGTGCTGCCGCCACAAGTTCTTGGTACTGCATACATCTTAACCTGCTCACTCCCCTTAATATCGCTATCATCTCTTAATATTGTGGCTTCATAACAGTGAATATGTACCATTTTTTTATTTCATATCTGCTTTCTGTATTACTATTACTGTATAGGGTCAAGGACAACACAGAACATAAAAGGAACATATTTGTAAGATAGAAAGCAAGAAGTACTTTTTTCACAGACTGCTGAAACAAAAAGTTCAGCTACCTTCTTTAAATGGAGACTGCTATTTTTAAGGGCCAAATAGATATAATAGCAACTTAGCTGTTGGATTAATAAACAGGCAAGGCAGATTCAGTAGTTTCCTCAGATCTGCAGCTTTCTTATGTTATCCTTTTATAACGTTGATCCACTGAAGAATGTGATGTACAGTATAGGAAGTGGAGGCAGAAGGAAATACGAGGGTGAAACAGCCAGAGAAAGAGGAAGCACAGACAAATGAGGCAAATGGAAGGCTCAAAAGTTAAAAAAACAAGTGACAGAAGCAAACTTCATCCAAACAGGGAGCAAAAAACAAAAAATGTGTGACAAATTTCACAGCATTGTTACTTGAATTCTTGATGTTTCTTCAGACCCACCAGGTTACTGCAAGATCAGGTCCAAAACTAAACATTGTTTTAAAAATAAAAAAAGGACTGCAAATAAATTGTGTTGCTGTTGTTTTTAATAAAATTTTATCAAGCTCAAAATCACATTACAAAAAGCAAAATACAATTCAATCAAAACAGCAATCAGTACAGCATTCCAGAAGATTAATATATGTTAAAACATAATCAACACTTAACATCCCACCCCTACCCAGTTCATAAAGCCTGTTGTTGGCACTTAATGTATAACTTCAGTATGCAGCTATTAGATTAATTAACATATTAGAAGAGGAAGAAGTGGAATTCATTTTGTTTTACCCAGACTCGCATCTTCAGAATTAAAGTTGAACATCATTTAAATAGGTAAGTGCCTTGTGTTACATTTATTGCTTAAATAAACACCCACAAAGCATAATCCTAGAAATTAAATTAGCAAAAGCCATTGAAACAATTAACTGCACTAGGCAGAAGAACTGTAATTAGCATGTTTGTGCAAAAATGCACATTAAGACCACAATTCAGAAAGGTGTGGATTTGGAAAAAAACATTAGTAATAACAGGAATGAGTTTTTTGACACTTTGTATGTTTTTTATACTTATTATATTTTTGTAATTTGACTACAGTTTGACACATAAAAAAGAGTATGACAAATTGGGTATGAGACATTAAAACCCCACACACTAGTAATTGGAGGGCGCTTCTAAATGCCTTGGGGAGGTGAGATGTTATATAAGGGTCTCAAAGTGCCAACACTGGCAACTGCTGACCTGCTCGCTCTCCAGTTTGCTTTGAGCAGTGCAGTAAACCAGCCATATTGTTGAAAGGTATAAATACTGTACACTAACCTCACAAAGAATCTTGAATCATTTGGTGGTATCAAAACATTCTTTTTGAATTAAACTATAAAAAAATGAAAGAAAAAATTAATTTGTGCTCTCTGCACATGAATACGTTCAATACAATTTATTCTTTTAAAGCACACTTCCACTTACAAGCCAAGTAAGGAATAGTATATACTTTTTACATGCATTATCTACAGTATACACATTGTAAAAATTTTAAGCTATTTGCTTGTCTATTTGTTCACCAATCACATAAAAATGCCTGAACAGATTTTCATGAAATTTTGTATATGGGCTACAGTTGGTCCAAATCAAGGGTGTTCAATTCCAGTTCTGGTGGGCCGTAGTGGCTGCAGATTTTCATTCTAACCATCTTCTTAAGTAGTGAGCTTTTCTTGCTACTGATTAATTTGTTTTGCCTTAGTATTAATTGACATGACTCAGACCCCTTAGTTGTTTCTTCTTCCTTAATGAGCAGTCAAATAATAATGAGACACAAAACAAGCCGCCACATGATCAGCTAACCTGAAAATAAAGAAAGGTGAAGGTCTCAGCCATGTTGGTTTGCTCAGGCCACCAAAACATCTTGACGGTGGTCTTAGAAAAAACAGAAAATCAACAGTTTGCTGTGGCAGAGTGAGAGCAGCAAGAAGTCATGATAGTCAATAATGGCTTTCATTAACCACAAGAATTAACTTCTCATTAAGAGATTGGTTGGTGTGAAATTGGCTGGAGTTTGACGTTCCAATTTAGCTGGTCATCTGTTGGCTCATTTCAGTTTGGCTGCCATTTAATGAAGATGCGAATCAATTCAGAGGACTGAATCTTTAAAAACAGGGCTATTAAAATGAAGGGAAAAGGAGTTAATTAGCAGTGAAAACTGGTCACTGATTAGGAAAAGGGTTAGGAATGAAAACTTACAGCCACTGCGGCCCTCCAGGCCCAGAGCCCGACACCCCTGGTATAAATTAAAATATGGCATATATGTCATATCAGTAAGAAGTGTTATAATATGAGAAGGACAACCAAAAACGGGCACCGACACAGGAACTGCAATTACTATCAGGAGTGTGATGGGGCTAATAGGAAGACACGTTAAGTGCACACAGAATTTCTTTAGTGGACAAAATGCGATCTCATCAAAGACCACAGGTATGTACAGTATTTTCTTCTCAAATAATTTGGATAAAAATGTCCTTGTCTCACTGGATTAAAGCTTTTTCTCTGGGTTTGCATCTATTTGCTCATTATGGACTGCATTTGGCCATAGAATTGTATTTAGCCAAAGCGGTTGATTCACAAAAGATTCAGAGAGGCTGGCTGCCATCTTCTCTCTATCTTTGCTTGGATTAGTCCACATTTTATTCTGTTACTTGTTTTATGTAATTTAAGAGTATGCAGATAACTATTGCAATAAAGGGATGTTCCAAATTCTTTATTTTATTTACCCTAACCATTTTATCACCCATTACAGATATAAACCTAATTCAGGTTTTTACCCTTTTTTGTTTTACAAGTCTAAAGTTTAAACAAGAGATCCAATTTCAGTAATTCAGAGATTTCAAAAATAAAACAGTAACAACAATTTGAAATGAGATTCAAATACTACAAAATGCAGAGGATATTCAGCTAAGAATTAACCCACTATCTTCTGTCAGAAGCATTTTCAAGGCTCTACAAAGACCCCTTCCACCTCACCAGGTAATTTAAGAAAATGACAAACTGAAAGTCAGCATTCATTTTTCCACACTTGAAAGCAGAAGACGTTGCTTGGCCCACAGAAGAACTTTCTCTATTTAAGCCATGATGGTCCTGATTATTTTATGTACTGACTGCGAAATGGCCAATCAGTCTAACAATAAAAACTGAGGATTAGGAGAAAGAACGGAGTGAAAGGGCAAAACAAGCCTCAGAACTGAAAGTCAATAAGAGAGAGAGATGTCTTTGGATATTTTCGGGTGACATTTATAATGGCATGCCCATGATGTCACAAGCATCAAACCACCGATGCATCATGGAAATATCCCCATTGAAATGGACGACTCAAAAGCCACAAAATGTCAGCGCTCATCAGCAAAACAAAATGGAAAGACGTTAAAAAAGTAACTTCTAAACTGAAGCTCTAAATATAATTTGTGCAGAACTGGATTCATTGGGAAATAAAACCACCAAAAGGACACCAAAGTGATTACTCTTGCTTAAAAGTCATACTGAGGCCCCCTCATGTCCCAAAGAAGAACTTAAGAGCAATGCATGGGTGCAATGGTCTCCGTTTTGAAAAGGTAAGGGCTCCAGCTTCTCAGGACTCTGTGTTGAATACACATTTTAGAAAATTGATGGATACCTAGGAATAACACTAAAATATCATTCAACTTTTAACTGTTCCTGGATACGTAGGTTGACCAGATTTTCATGGTCCAAAAATGAGACATTTTTAAGCACTCCCCCATGTGTCGTTAAAATGTGCATTGAAAGGGAGGTGGTGGGAGGTCTCCCATGGAATTTTTCTGCACCTTGTAAAAATGTGTATGAGATTGAAGAGCAGATCCCCCTCAATTCAGGAGGACATTTGGTTACATTCCAAAATCCTATCATGTGAAGCATGAAAACAAAAAGGACTAATTTAGGAACATTTATGCTAGGTGCAACGTCCAGTAGGGGCTGGCCTTGGAACCTCTGTAGATTTTGTTTTTTTCTCCAGCCTAACAGGACTTTCCTGTTTTTTCTATTCTCCCAGCCATCTGACCTTACTTTGTTTTATTGTTACTTATTCTTTAAAATTATTGTCTCATCTTAATTGTTTTTTTTTCTTTTAACTTTCTCTTTTTTATCTTGAAAAGCACTTTGAGATACATTGTTGTATGAAAATGTCCTATATAAATAAATGTTGCTGTTATGAATAAAATGTGACACTAGGTATAAAACAGGACTGTCTGGTCAGCCTGTGGATACGTGGCCAGTTTCTTATAGAAAGCACTCATTCACGCATGCACTATCATGCATATAGGGCCAAGTTAGAGTCAACCACTCTAACATGCGTGTGCTTGGGATAATGGAAGGAAAACCATAGAGATAAAACCCATAGACATAAAGCAGAGAATGTAAAAACTTAACATAGTGCCCATGGCTGAGATTCAAACCATAGACATTTAATGTAGTGTGGGTGTAGCAATAAACACTAATTAATATATATTTAAAAGATGTTTTTATATGTATTTTTATTTTTTATTTAGCTATATGCTGTATATGTTACTTTGTAGGTTTAGCTGGCATTTACTTCATCGATTTGTAAATGACAGACTATTCTTAACATTTTTATTTAATTTTTTATATTTGTTTTTCTTTGTTGATTAATAAATACTTTGAAAATAAGCACATGATAGCAGACTCTTACAGGAAGAATCATAGTATAAATATGTCCACAGGTTTAATCACTTTTCATTCATATAGTGTTTGTCAAGGCCAGATACTTCACGGCTTTTTAAATGCTAAAATATTTATAGCAATGAGTAAGCAAAAATAAACAAAGTGCAAGCGTAACAACATTATTTAAATAAATAAATATGAATTAAGTTAAGTACAAATTAAATAATTAGGCAGAAAATAAGCTTACTGGGAAAAGTGCCAATGCAGAATGTACTATGAAGGGAAAGAACGAGATTACAGGAGTAAACAGTGCTTCACAGGTTATGCAATTCAAAGACACAAAGAGAAGATTTCTTTCCAAATAAGAAGAAGGAGAGGGCCAAGGTGCGATTACTCCACTGATGAATTATTTGTTGTACTTGAGACATTCTTCCTTGTATTCATGATTGCAGCTGCTTATTCCAGATACAATGCCAGCCTAATCTGAGCTGAGCTTGACTAACATTTCCATGCAGCCACACATGCAAGCTCCCTAGTGAAGAATTAAGGGGAGACACTGAGTTTTTTTTTCAAATAAGTGTACAATATATATCTGAGGTGTTTTTTTAAAGATTCATTCATTCACTCATTAATTAATTCATTCATTTCTTGCATGTAATTAGTGCAATATGAGGATTTTCACACCCTCATAGGGTTTCAGGATAGAAATTCAAGATTTTGCAACATTGAGACAACAGTGCTAACAACAGTGCTATCATGCCTCCCTTTTCGAAAATTATACCCTTAAAAGACTTATTTCAAAATCTATAAAAAAAAATTTAATCATAAATTGCTCAAAAAAATTAAATGAATACTTTGGGCTCATTTATACTTCACGCTCAGAATGCGTACACACCCGCATCATGGCTGCTACGCGTTCCCAGCGTTCATTTGATGCGTCCTCTGAGCAGGTCCTCAGAAATTAACGCAACGCATGCGCGAGTTGCAGTACCAGCAAAAAGTCGGGGGGCGCAGTGTGCTAAAAGTTGGAATGTGAGGTCAGAGTCTGTGGTTACTATCTACATGTGACAGAAAGTCACTTTGCAGATCTTATGAGATCGGTGTGCACACTTCGATATTTGATGAATAGTTCGAAGTGGTGAAGCAAAATGCCAACATACAGATGCATTTGTGGTGCTTTTATATTCAAGTGTTGCATATTTCTGATCATAATGACACGATACATTTTAAAAGTCTCACATACCGCCTTCTGTGCCGTTTTTTTTGTAGGGCTTCCTCTGGTACTGACAGCAGTGGCAAACAGCAATAGATCACCACACTGAGCACATTAAATGTATGATATTCTCTCTGCACTTTTAGAATCCTTAGATTTATATTTGATATCACTTTAATGATGAAATGCATTGAAGTATGTATGTTACATTTTACAGATAAATCGGTAATTTTGTTTAAATATTGAATACTCTTAGCGTTAGTGCTGCTGTCTTGCAGGGAGTCACGTCGCTGATATTCCCTGCCTGGAGTTTACATGTTTTCCTGCTTGGTTTCCACAGTGTGCTCCGGTTTCCTTCCAAAAATCCATATTTGGTTACACTAAAATGATGCCAGCATGTATGTGTGTGCTTATATTCACCTTGCGATGAGCTGATGCCTCGTCCAGGGATTGTTTCAGCCTCGTGCCCAATACTAGCTGAAATGGACAAATCCCTGGACTGATGGATTTAATCATTAAACATCCTTTTCAGAGATATTGTGGTAAGGTGTCATCGGAGTTTAATGGGTGTTACAGGCAATTCACAACACAGACAAGCCGAACCTGTTCTCCCCGTGATAATATCTCGCACTGCCACCTGGTGGATTGCTACAGATTTACGTAAAGTATGCGCACAAGTATAAACAGTACAATGCTTGCGTAGCAGGAGCGTCCGCTGCAGCATGCGTCGCGTGAAGTATAAATCTGACCTTAGAAAACACAACAGATCTCAATGAGAAAAAAAATCATGCTGGATATCTCTAATGATATGGACTGGGTAATGTGTTAGGAATGAGAGGATGCCACAATTGTTTGATGGAAATGAAAATTATCAACCTACAGAGGGCTGAATTCAAAGACACCCTGAAAATCAAAGTGAAAAAATGAAGCGACAGGCTAGTCCATTTTGCCAAAATTTCATTGCAGCAACTCCAAATCGTACTTAGTAGTTTGTATGGCCCCCAAGTGCTTGTATGCATGCTCCTAATAAAACGACGGATGGTATCCTGGGGGATCTCCTCCCAGATCTGGACCAGGGCATCATTGAGCTTCTGGACAGTCTGAGGTCAGGCGAGCGTGGGGGCCAGTCAATGGTATCAATTCCTTCATCCTCCAGGAACTGCCTACGCCACATGAAGCCCGGCATTATTGCATACCAGAAGGAACCCAGGACGCACTGCACCAGCATAGGGTCTGACAATGAGTCCAAGGATTTCATCTCAAGTGCCTTGAGCATGGGAAAGGTGCTATATAAATAAAATGTATTATCCCGATACCTAATGGCAGTCAAGGTGCCATTGTCTAGCCTGTAGAGGCCTGTGCGTCCCTCTGTGGATATGCCTCCCCAGACCATCACTGACACACCACCAAAGCGGTCATGCTAAACAATGTTACAGGCAGCACAACGTTCTTTACAGCTTCTCCAGACCCTTTCACATCTGTCACATGTGCTCAGGGTGAACCCACTCTCATTTGTAAAAAGCACAGGGTACCAGTGGTGGACCTGCCAATTCTGATATATTATGGCAAATGCCAATTAAGCTCCACGGTGTTGGGCAGTGAGCACAGGGCCCACTAGAGGACATTGGGCTCTCAGGCCACCCTCATGAAGTCTGTTTCTGATTGTTTCGTCAGAGGCATTCACAACAGTGGCCTGCTGGAGGTCATTTTGTAGGGTTCTGGCAGTGCTCATCCTGGTTCTCCTTCCCCAAAGGAACAGATATCGGTCCTGCTGATCGGTTAAGGACCTTCTACGGCCCTGTCAAGCTCTTCTAGAGTAACTGCCTGTCTCCTGGAATCTCCTCCATGCCCTTGAGACTGTGCTGGGAGACACAGCAAAACATCTGGCAATTGGAGGCACATATTGATGTGCCATGCTGGAGAAGTTGGACTACCTGTGCAACCTCTGTAGGGTCCGGGCATCGCCTCATGCTACCAGTAGTGACATTGACTGTAGCCAAATGCAAAACTAGTGAAAAAACAGATGAGGAGGGAAAAATGTCAGTGGCCTCCACCTGTTAAACCATTCCTGTTTTGGGGGTTGTCTCATTGTTGCCCCTCTAGTGCACCTGTTGTTAATTTCATTAACACCAAAGTAGCTGAAACTGATTAACAACCCCCTCTGCTACTTAACTGACTTGATCAATATCCCAGAAGTTTCATTGACTTGATGCTATACTCTGATTAAAAAGTTTTCTTTTAATTTTTTTGAGCAGTATATTTCATTAATATGAAAAAAATATACTGACTCTGTAATAATACACATCAGTTGAGAATTAGAACATAAGAAGTATGATTAAAAGAAGTGGAGACCATTTATTCTATCAAGGTTATTTGGCTAACTGATAGCTAAGTTATTTCAATTTCTCATTCAGATACCTTTAAAAAGTTCTTAAGGTCACTGCTTCACTATATTTGTTTGAGATTCCCATTAACCCTTTGTGTGAAGTAGTGTTTCCTAGCTTCTGTCTTAAATGCACTTTCCCTAAAGCTGATGTCTTATTATGTGACTTCCAGTCATGAGGTATGTCGGATTTTCCAACAGCAGTCACTGATCTCGTCACTGGACTATGTCAGTGTACGTGATTAAAAATTGCTGGGCACATCAAATTTGCAGACCTTCCAGCACAACCATGCTTGCCCATTTTTGTGACAGCCAATAACATACTGCCTGACAGAGCTGGTGCTATATAAAGGATTATCAGATATGGCAAGTTCAGCCACTGACTCGGCCCTTGTTTTTCCTTTTCTCGATTTTGTCGTATGTGAAACACGAGACATCAGAAAGCCAAGCCTCTCTTCTGTTTGTGAAGTCTAAAACACGCATATTCCTTAATCTTCTTCATTCCATTCTATACATTTTACTTACAGATGACCAATTATTGCTTGTCAGGTCTCATGCACATGTAGCCTGTCTCTCTACAACTAGATAACTTTTTCAACCTGTTTGATTTTGTCCAAGCAAGTTGCAGGTTAGTTGGACTGAGTCGCTGGGCATGTTATATTATGTGACTTCCTTCACAGGAGCATGCCACCGACTGCCTCAGATTCACTAAGATTATGTAGATGAAGGCTAAGACTGAAAATCATTGAAAATGTCACATAATATAACATAACCTTTAATTTCCAAAAGCGTCATCATATATATGATTCACTATTTAACTTAAAGAATTCTACTGGACCAGTTTTGTCAATATCTTTGAGAATTTTTAAAACCTAGAATAGGCTCTCATGCCGTCTCCTCTGCTCAGAGATAAAGATGTTAAATTCATTTAGCTTGTCAGAGTAGGACCGTTCATCTGGGATGCACTTGTCTCTGCTCTGCACAGGTTCTAATGCTGTTTTGACGTAATTGAGTCACTTTACTGAAATTACACCTGGATAAGTCCAATAACTGTATCTGTGAGAAATGCACTGGACATCTCTGTGATACACTTAGTTTCATTTCTGATGTCGAGATATGGCTTTTATATGTGTTAGCATAGCTGTATTTTTGGTAGTAATGGTATCATTTGCAACAGCCATTATTCTGGTGCTTTAAACATCATGTCATCATGTTACCACTATATCCACGTTCTGTGGTGGAAACATTAAGAGTTTTTTTTGGAATGACTCAGCTATGAAAACAAAGACACAATTTAGGGTGCAGTTATGGTTTTGAATCTCACAAAATTTTTATCATAATCTGACTTATAAGTTTAATTTTTTCCCAAGTGTTCCTTTGCCTCTAAAAATTAATTGAGAATGGTTTTCATGGTGTTTGAGGTCAAGGAATCTAATGGTTATATTCATCTTCTGCTTTGTTATTTGCACGGTTAAAAATGATTCACATTTTGCCTCAGCGTTATCTTGTTTTTCATATGGATGCCACCATGTAGGAGACTGGTTGCTCATCATTGGGAGATGGTTTCCAAAATGTCATGTGATATTTAAAAAAAATCAGCCACATATATAACTATACATCCAAGATTTGGATTTGTCAAACAAAAAATTTTGCATCATTTCTTGAATTTGCTGGTTATGACATATGTTTCTGCCCTCTGATTATAATTTATATCTCATAATAGTGGGCTCTGGTTATTTGTACTCTTTAAGAATTATGACTTACTGCTTTGTTCTCTTACCAATATTATTGCTATATATTCTGAGCTTTGTTATTTTCTTTCAGGTTATGACCCTAATGTGAATTTTGACTTCTTTGTGCCATTTCATTACAGTGATCTTCTGGCCCAGGTAGAAAGACATCTTATCTAAATGGATTTTGTGTTGAATTTTATAAAATTTTCTGATAAAGGACATTAGTGTGTTTTGGGAGATTTTTCTTCTAATGAAAATTAAGATTTGATTAGAAATTTTTTTTTTATCATGATGTAGCTTTTTTCAGGAGCTGCAACTGTGGGACTTTCCAGAGATATTAATGTGAACTCAAGTGAAACACTTTAACTGTACACAGATGAGCTCATTTCATCTAATTATGTGATTTCTAAAGCTCCTTTTATCTAATTATATGATGATTAACTGAAACAGGGCCAAATTAGATGGGTTGTAGCAAAGGGGTAAATCAGTCACTTTCTGTTGTATTTTTTCAAGAATTCAGGTTAATACTATACATTTTTAATTTTGCCTGGTCACTGTCTGTGTTAATTTTGCATGTTCTTTTAGTATCTGTGCATGTTTTCTTAGCACTTCGCAAAGGCATGTATGTTAGGATAACAGTTGACTATAAATTTAATCAATAAGACTGATTTTTGTTTATGAGTGTATGTTTGAGTATGTTGTGCAATGGGCTAATACTCCATCGAGGTTTAGCACGTACTTGTGCAAAAAAGAATCCTGAATTGCATTATGTGGGTCCAGAATGGGTGAATGGATAACTCAGGAAGATCTGTTAAATTTGGTTTTAACTTTCACATTGATGTTTTGACTTGGTCATTAACAAAAGTTCTCATTTGATACATTGAGATTCTTCAATTTAACAAAATAAACAATGAAAATATCCAAGGGGATAAATGCTTTAATACTGTAACATTACATTCTGAAATCTGCTTAATTTAATTCAGGGTCACAGGATGATGGAATTAAAAAGAAATGAAAAAAGGTAACTTTTATAGTAAAAAACTACATGAAATAAAATTTAGCATGGACATCTATATATATATATATATACATATATATAATATATATATATATATATATATATATATATATATATATACTGTATATATATATATTATATATATATATATACACACTATATATATGTATTTATATATATATATATATATATATATATATATATATACAGTGGAACCTCGAGATACGATCACCTCTGTATACAAGAAATTCAAGATATGAGGAAAGTATGAGCGAAAAATTCAGATCTAAATACGAGCATTGGCTCGCATAAGGAGCCACGAGCCAGGCTGTGGGTATAGCTCGCGGCTTAGCGAGGGGGCGTGGTAGCTGTAGCGAGCCGCAGGGCGATCTGCAGTGTGGGCGTTTCTCACCTAAGTGCACAGATGGGAAACTGCCCACATCCATGATTGTTCCTGTGGCTGATGGGCTGCAGCTGCCATGTCCTCCCCGCATATATAGAGAAGCGCGAGCCGGTTAAGGGGGAGAAGAAGTAAAAGAAAAGAGAGGAGAGAGAATGGAGGTTGCAGGAGGAGGCAGGAAGAGGCAGGAAGCAGCAGCAGTAGGAAGTCGGTGCGGGAGAGCGAGCGAGTGCAGGCTCGCGTGTAGCTGAACAGTGAGCTGAACAGGCGAGCCAAACAGCTGAAGCAGGACGGTGTAGAGAAGGTCAGCTGCATTAAGAGTGTCTCGCCTGTTGCAGAGCCCGCATGGTAGAAGCAGGTGAGACACTGACGCTAACAGAGAAGAAGCAGCGGGGATTGTCATCTGTTTTTTAAAGACTGCTTCCTGTTGACGTTTTAACCTCGTGTTAAAGGATTGTCATTCTTGTGTATTTTAAACCTCCACTTCACAACTGTTTTAAGGATTATTTATTTAAAGATTTATTGAATGTTCTACTGCACTTTGGACACCTGTTTTGATTCTTTAAATAATCAGTTAGATTATTTACCAGTGTTATTTATTAAAGGTAGACTACAGTATATATTATTTATCAGTGTTATTTGTTAGGAAAATTGATTTTTATGTTAATATTTTTGGGGTGCGGAACGGATTAACTAGATTTCCATTATATTCAATGGGGAAGTTTATTCTAGATACGAGAAATTCGCTATACAAGCTCAGTGCTGGAACGAATTAAACTCATATCTAGAGGTTCCACTGTATATATACTGTATATATATATATATATATATTGTGATAGATAGAGGTCTCCGTGACCCCTTGAACCCTCAGACTAGACGTCAGACACCAGGTAAAAGTCCAAATATGAATATTTATTTTAATAATAAAGTGCACAAAGCACCCTCCTCTCCACAATACTCAATAATAAATCACTAAACAATACACAATAATCAATCCTCCACACTCCCAGACGCGTTGCCACCCTTCCACCCAGCTCAGCTCAACGTCTGGGATTTCCCATCGTCCTTTTATACACCCTGACCCGGAGGTTTTCCCGTTCAACAGTCCACAGTTCCTTTTCCCTTCCGGGTCAGGGTAAACAGTCCTTTTCTTCAACCCGGGAGCACGTCGTTTCTTCCTGTCACGTGACCGTGACGTACTCCCGGGTTATAGGGCACATGCGAGCCTACGAGACCCCCTACAGCAACGCCTGGTGGCCCCCAAGGTATCCAGCAGGGCTGTGTATAAAAACTACATAGTCCATGAGGCCCTGCTGGAACTCGGGGCATGTCCACGCTGTTGGGAGAGCTCCTCCTGGCGGCCTGGGGGTGAGGGCCGGAGAAAGAAGCCGGCAATCCACCACAATTCCCCCCCCTTAGCGAAGCCAACTGGGGCGAAACTACCAGCCCCGCGAGGGACGTCCTCCTCCAGGAGAACGCATCATCCGGACCTTGGCTACGTTGTCTAGATCCCCCGGCGAACCTTGGGGGAACGGTGTATCTTCTTTTCCACCGCTCCCTTGTCCTCTGGGGACAACTTCGCCACACGTGACCCGGTTGCCGACAGTTGTAGCACCGCCGACGTCCTCCTGGTGGCCTCTCTTCCCGAGACCTGAAACATCTCGGGAATTCGGTCAGCTCCACCTTCTCCTCCGCCAAGGAGGGGTTAACGGCCGCTTGCTGCTCCCTGCCCATTTCTTTAATATGTCAGGAGACCCACGTGTTAATTCGGGGATCTCCTGCTTTCTCTGGGGCTTTTGCACAGCGTGAGGCTCTCTATGGAGAAGAGAGAGCCTCTTTGCTGTTTGCACGCCCGTTGTCCTATGTATTATAGGAGGCGGCGTCATTAGCACCACATCGCTCCGGGTAACAGCACTTTCCAGCTGCCCTGGTTTGATTGGCACTTCCTCCGCCCCTCTAGTAACTAATGACAACTCCCTTATCACTTTATCAGGAGACCCCCGTTTCTCTCTTAGGATCTCCTTTTTAATCTGGGGCTTTTCCACAGTTTGGGTCTCTCTATTAGTAAAAGAGAGCCCTTTTTCTGTCTGAACGCCCTTTGATTTTAAATTAACCCGAGGCGGCGTATTCAGCCCCACATTGTTCCAAGAGACAGCACTTTTCAGCTGCCCTGGTTCAAGCGGCGCTTCCTCCGCCCCTTCGGTCATCACAGCACAATCCCTTGTAGGGCACGCAGTGCTTTGGCACCCGGTACTTATTAAACACGGGCCCGTTTCACACTGCGTCCCTATATTATTATATACGGTACTGTCTTTACTAACCTGTACCGCCAAATCATATAAGACGGGACGCTCACGTCCTAGTCGCCGTAGGTAGTCATCCACCTTCTTTACCGGCGCTTCGGCCGTCGCCCCCAGGTCTCCGACGATCCTCTTGATTTCATTCAGCACCTGAAAAATACTTCGTACGGGCTCGATCAATTTTTTGAGCTCCCGCACGTCTATAAAGTTACTTAATTCGGCCGGAGGCAGGATCACTTCCGCATTCGCCTTACCTGCCAGCCGGGAGCCAATGAGCACGTCCGCTGTCGGCACCTGCTCTGACGGGATTCGCAGAGGCTTCTGGGATTTGGAGTTTTCTTCGTCCGAGGGCCGGGTTGCCTTCTTTGGCAAACTGCCGTCTGTCTTTATTAATTTGTCGACAGATCGATCAGCTACATCCCGGCCCTTTTTACCTTCTTGCGGGTTGAGCGGTGCTTCGCTCGCCTCCCCCTTCCCTTTTGGAAAGTCCAAGTCTGTTTTTTCTACGGAGAAGGAGCAAACAGTGGGACGTGGACTACCTCCTTCCCAGAAAGCTTCGGGTTGGGTCACGTGTCCCTTGTCGGCTGCCGACATGCGGAAGTCAGTCATCTCTCTCACCGGCTCGAACGAGAGCTTGCCACCGTTTACAGGAGTCTTGTCTGCATCCCGCAGAGCCTCCGGATGATTCTTCCCGAGGTATGTGCAAGGTACAAAGTGAGTTAATTCAAAATTATTTTTAATTATTTCCCCGGCACATACCTCGATGCAGTCTTCCTCCGTAGGCTTCTCCCGCTTCGTATGGTCGCTCCTACGCTCCTCCCGAGCGTCGGTCATTATGAGAAGAGCTTCTCCGCTGGCGTTGCCGCTCTGCTTACCTCTCTTCTTCCCCATAACGGACCCGGTAAAGGTAGGTTCAGGCGATGTTGCTGTGTGTCTGGACGTTGTCCTCTTAGGGTTCTCTGCCCACAGTAAAATTTATTTAAATTCAGGTCCTCTGCCAAAATCGACGGCCAGAGAATCCTGCCGAGACTACGCCAACTGTGATAGATAGAGGTCTCCGTGACCCCTTGAACCCTCAGACTAGACGTCAGACACCAGGTAAAAGTCCAAATATGAATATTTATTTTAATAATAAAGTGCACAAAGCACCCTCCTCTCCACAATACTCAATAATAAATCACTAAACAATACACAATAATCAATCCTCCACACTTTTATACACCCTGACCCGGAGGTGTTCCCGTTCAACAGTCCACAGTTCCTTTTCCCTTCCGGGTCAGGGTAAACAGTCCTTTTCTTCAACCCAGGAGCACGTCGTTTCTTCCTGTCACGTGACCGTGACGTACTCCCGGGTTATAGGGCACATGCGAGCCTACGAGACCCCCTACAGCGACGCCTGGTGGCCCCCAAGGTATCCAGCAGGGCTGTGTATAAAAACTACATAGTCCATGAGGCCCTGCTGGAACTTGGGGCATGTCCACGCTGTTGGGAGAGTTCCTCCTGGCGGCCTGGGGGTGAGGGCCGGAGAAAGAAGCCGGCAATCCACCACAATATATATAAAATCCAACATCTGTCTGTCTGTATGTATGACTGTCCACTTTTCACGAGAGAACTATTTAACGAATTTAGATTGTGTTGTTTTCTATAATTTGCTTAAACATTCCGGTTAATTTTGTAAATTCTCTCATTGCGCTAAGTATCATAATTTGCTTGTGGTACTGATTTATTTGGGGGAATCTGAGAGAGAGGCTGCGGACTGAGGGAAGGGGGAAGAGCCAGCCTCCATTCGAGTTGGTCTACCTCTTGCCACGTGTTGGAGCGTACCTTGCCTCTGCTTATCTAGCCATACATGTTTGTTTAGCAGACATTATCATCTAGAGCAGGGGTGCCCACACTTTTTTCGGCTTGCAAGCTACTTTTAAAATGACCAGGTCGAAATGATCTACCTACATTAAAAATGTATATATATATATATATATATATATATATATATATTGAGTATACTTTATACATAAAATATATGTTGTCGTACCTTGCATAACTGAATAACCTTTATGGCACAATAACAATTCAATACATTTATGGTCACTACAGTATTTGGATTTAATAATCTTCATGTGGGATATGGCTGACTCGCATAAATAAGTAAAGCTGAATAATGCAGTCAAGGAGGTAGTACATTTCCTCATGTTTGGGTACTTTTCCTCTGTGAGTAAGTTCCAAAACTGTCCAAGAGCCCCAGACTTCAGCTGAATGTCATCCTGTAGTGTCAAAATCTCATCCTCCACTGTAGAGGAGTTTTAGGTGAAAAAATGCTGCAATTTTTGATGCGGGTGAATCACCCTCAACATCTTCCCTAAATGGATAGCACTTAAATGTAGCGATTAGCTCAAGTAAAGCTGAGTCTTAATACCGTCTGTCAAAGTCTGACAGACAATTTTCAATCTGCTGTGTGTAGCGTATGCTGTTAAGTTGCGCACATGCCTTCCATTGCGTCTCCAGCTCTGATGCGAGGTTTTGGATGTTCCCCAAATCAAGGCACTGCAGCTTTGAGGACAGATGTTGCATTTTTCATTTGAAAGCATTAACTGAGCTAATCATATTGACCAGGGAGTTCTCTTTTCCTTGCAGCTGTAAATTAAGCTCATTCAACATGTTGGTCAGATCGGAAAAAAAATGCCAAGTCTAGCAGCCATTGGTCGTTATTAAGTTGTTTGTATTCTGCATGTTTAATGACAAGGAGAAACTCCTTTTTCTCCGACCAGAGGTCCTGAAATCTCAGCAGAAATTTCTCCCTAGCCATCTGTCTCAACGAATGCCTCTTTTATCATCTCTCCATCTTGGAAGGACTTCTTATGCTTCATGATCGAGTGACTCACCCGGAACGATGCTACGGTGTGTCTGCCTTTGCTTTTGAATTCAGCTGAGTGAAAAATGACGGCTGTCCGATTAACTGTGATTTTAGTTCCCCGTCCTTTCTCTTTCTCAGGTCGCTTTTCGGAAGTAAGTCAGTTTTGTAGTTTTTATGAACAGTTAAAAAGTGCCTTTCCACATTTTCCTTCTTTAGAATAGCAATGACAGATTGACAGATCAGACAAACGCACTTCAATTGTGACATTGTGAGAAAAAAAATCCACTTCCAATTCCACATCCAGCCCATACCCTCCCTAAACAATTTTTTTTTTAAAATCCTTTCTTTAGTCGATATAAATTGGAAGGCTAACTAGATCACAGCCGGAGTTTTGCAGTAGCTCGCGCGTTTGATCGTGCATGCGGGATGACCAGTGTGTTAGAAGAAAAGAGATCTCAGACTGGCCGCCCTGTATGTCAATCAAGTGGCAAATGCCATAGGGAGGATATATGATAGACTAACGTTTAAAAAAATTTTTTTGAATGCAACGCGATCTACCTGCTCTACCTTTGTGATCTACCGGTCGATCGCGATTGACGCATTGGGCACTCCTGATCTAGAGGTTGTTAAGGAGTAATGTTTGATGTTTTTGAGAAAGAGATTAGAACTCCATGTGTTTTAGAGGGTAGCTGCTGATTGGCAGAGATATCACGGCCACGTGCTTTTCTCCCCACACGGGGGACGCTCTCCCGTCAGAACTGAACATGATCAGATACAGTGCCAACGTTTGACATTGGAGGGTACCTACCTTCCACTTGTCCAGAATTACATTTTTTTTTAATTGATTTTTAAAGTTTGTTCTGTTTCACTACTACATGGGTGGAGCTAAGGGGGACAGCTAATGAGTATATATAATAAGAAGCTAACATGTTGGCAGTGTTTAGTTTTAATATTATACACCTTCCAGAAATGTATTATTTTTACTTTAATTAATTTTACGGCATCTGAATCACAAGGGTTGTTTTAGGATTCTAACTTTAATCCCTCAGAATGAATTTTATTTTTTACCTTAGCATAAAATAAACAACAAAATACTGACAATAATATTGATCAGCTATGGTTTTTGTCTTATAGAACAATTCTGTTTTCACAACTAATACAACCAGTTGTCCACTAATTAGAGGTTTCTTTCTATAAATGATCCACTTGCCTTTGGCTTGCCCTATTCCATCCTTGATTTCTGTCACAACCTTTTCTGCCACATTCACAGGAAATTGGTTGTTGTCATTTGGGTGTACAGTAAGAGGGAATCATTTTGACATATATTCCACTTTTCCAGGGTATTGAATTTTAGTGTAGGGTTACCAGATGTCTGGCAAACGGAGGGCATGTCCTCCGATTCGGCGTTGTGTCCTCCATCCAGCAGGCATTGCCTAAAAAGGTGAAAATGTCCAACTTTCATCAATCACTGACTTGACCGTGTTATTGGCTAAAATTGTATGCTATCATCTCTATGTTGTACATACAGTGCATCTGGAAAGTATTCACAGCGCATCACTTTTTCCAACTTTTGTTATGTTACAGCCTTATTCCAAAATGGATTAAATTCATTTTTTTCCTCAGAATTCTACACACAACACCCCATAATGACAACGTGAAAAAAGTTTGAGATTTTCGCAAATTTACTAAAAATAAAAAAACTGACAAATCACATGTACATAAGTATTCACAGCCTTTGCTCAATACTTTGTCGATGCACCTTTGGCAGCAATTACAGCCTCAAGTCTTTTTGAATATGATGCCACAAGCTTGGCACAACTATCCTTGGCCAGTTTCGCCCATTCCTCTTTGCAGCACCTCTCAAGCTCCATCAGGTTGGATGGGAAGCGTCAGTGCACAGCCATTTTAAGATCTCTCCAGAGATGTTCAATCGGCTTCAAGTCTGGGCTCTGGCTGGGCCACTCAAGGACATTCACAGAGTTGTCCTGAAGCCACTTCTTTGATATCTTGGCTGTGTGCTTAGGGTCGTTGTCCTGCTGAAAGATGAACCGTCACTCCAGTCTGAGGTCAGGAGTGCTCTGGAGCAGGTTTTCATCCAGGATGTCTCTATACATTGCTGCAGTCATCTTTCCCTTTATCCTGACTAGTCTCCCAGTCCCTGCTGCTGAAAAACATCCCCACAGCATGATGCTGCCACCACCATGCTTCACTGTAGGGATGGTATTGGCCTGGAGATGAGCGGTGCCTGGTTTCCTCCAAACGTGACGCCTGGCATTCACACCAAAGAGTTCAATCTTTGTCTCATCATACCAGAGAATTTTCTTTCTCATGGTCTGAGAGTCCTTCAGGTGCCTTTTGGCAAACTCCAGCTGGGCTGCCATGTACCTTTTACTAAGGAGTGGGTTCCGTCTGGCCACTCTACCATACAGGCCTGATTGGTGGATTGCTGCAGAGATGGTTGTCCTTCTGGAAGGTTCTCCTCTCTCCACAGAGGACCTCTGGCACTCTGACAGAGTGACCATCAGGTTCTTGTTACCTCCCTGACTAAGGCCCTTCTCCCCCGATCACTCAGTTTAGATGGCTGGCCAGCTCTAGGAAGAGTCCTGATGGTTTTGAACTTCTTCCTCTTACGGATGATGGAGGCCACTGTGTTCATAGGGACATTCAAAGCAGCAGAAATTCTTCTGTAACCTTCCCCAGATTTGTGCCTCGAGACAATACTGTCTCTGAGGTCTACAGACAATTCCTTTGACTTCATGCTTGGTTTGTGCTCTGATATGAACTGTCAACTGTGGGACCTTATATAGACAGGTGTGTGCCTTTCCAAGTCATGTCCAATCAACTGAATTTACCACAGGTGGACTCCAATTAAGCTGCAGAAACATCTCAAGGATGATCAGGTGAAACAGGATGCACCTGAGCTCAATTTTGAGCTTCATGGCAAAGGCTGTGAATACTTATGTACATGTGCTTTCTCAATTTTTTTATTTTTAATAAATTTGCAAAAATCTCAAGTAAACTTTTTTCACGTTGTCATTATGAGGTGTTGTGTGTAGAATTCTGAGGAAAAAAATGAATTTAATCCATTTTGGAATAAGGCTGTAACATAACAAAATGTGGGAAAAGTGATGCGCTGTGAATACTTTCCGGATGCACTGTAAATCATCCATCCATCCATCCATTTTCCAACCCGCTGAATCTGAACACAGGGTCACGGGGGTCTGCTGGAGCCAATCCCAGCCAACACAGGGCACAAGGCAGGAACCAGTCCTGGGCAGGGTGCCAACCCACCGCAGGACACACACAAACACACCCACACACCAAGCACACACTAGGGCCAATTTAGAATCGCCAATCCACTTAACCTGCATGTCTTTGGACTGTGGGAGGAAACCGGAGCGCCCGGAGGAAACCCACGCAGACACGGGGAGAACATGCAAACTCCACGCAGGGAGGACCCGGGAAGCGGACCCGGGTCCCCAGGTCTCCCAACTGCGAGGCAGCAGCGCTACCCACTGCGCCACCGTGCCGCCCCGTAAATCATCTACATTTAATCAAAAACAAAACACAGCTACACACCACGCCCACTTCGCCATTTTGTGTTGTCGTACTTGTTATACGAATATGCAGAAATCTTTTATCTAGAAATGTCATAAAGCAGTAACACTAACAAGTGGAAATTCAAATTCTCTGACCACATGAAAACAAAGTATCCATGATTGGTGAAGGACACACCGAAAACGAAGAAAGTGTTTGGTTTGTGATTCTTACGTGTCCGTTGCAAACAAGGGAACCACTGAGTTAGAACATGTTACCAGCGAAAAATACAGAAACATGGCATACATTCAAAGTTGTGCAAATGAAGCCAGTTACTCAGAGCTGCTTACAATCTGCAAGTTTTTCTTTTGTATTCCTGGGCATAATGCCAACATTGAAAGAGCATTTTCCTTGATCAACGCACAGTACATAAAAGAAAGAAATAAGAATGTCTGTTGACTCTTTCAGAGGAATTCTTCTTATACAGTACAATTTTAAGAACGTTTCTTGTCTGGAGTTCCACACCTATGTTCCCAGGAACAATGAACTGCTGCAAAAAGTCGCTTCATCTGAAAAATATGAAACTGCATAGTTATGCTATAACTTTTCATTTTGATGACTCATTTTGTGACCTGTCAAATTAGTTGTTTTTAAAGTTTTCATTGTAACACACAGTTCACACTGTGTTTTGTGAATAGACACGTTCTCCGTTGTCCTCCTTTATCATGGCTTTGTGCTACTTTATGACCTTCAGTGTCCTCCTTTGGGTTCGCAGATATCTGGTAACCCTACTTTTAGTGTCATTTCTCAAGCTTAATGCAAAGGGTGCATATCCTTTCAATTTTTTTAAAAAAGCTAATGCCACCCTTTCCACCAATTCCCTAAGCAGTACACTATCCAAACAGCAGCAGCCTGTAACTATCATAACCAATGTCAGCACCACATCCTCTTTGGAATTTTTAGTAGGTAAAAAACATACTACTCCTTGTTTTGGTTGCATTCACAGGTATTTGAAAGACAACATTCTCTTATCAGTCATGGCTGGAATCTAACTATCCTATAAAAACAGGCAACCTGATGACAGTGATTTGGACACCATAAGTGAAAGAAATGGGCAATCCATTTCAGCACAGAACAAGCAGACGTCTCGATGCAAAGTTGTCTTTCACCCTTTCTCTATCGATAAATCACTTCATTGTAATTTTTGTGATCCTGTGAGCTTTACCAAAGATGTTTCAACATCTAGACAAAATCAAGTTCTTCTTCCTTTCTAGGACACACACAGGTATATGTGTACTAGTCTTGGATCAATACTAACATTTTGACTTCAGTACCAATATCAGTTTTCATATATCAGTACCAATATCAAAATGATACCAAAGCAAATAATGGATACCTCTTACCCATCTCCCTCAAACCTGGCTCTGAGCTGCTTTGTCTCCCTTCCCTTCCCACATACACATGCATCTTACTGCTCTTTTGCACTCTGCTTATCTGTGGTCAAAGGCAACTCAACTGCCATACTATCCCCACTATTGAGCGCACTGGTATATGCAGATCATAACAAGGAGCTAATCCCCTCCAGAGTAGGAGCATGCTGGGGAACACATAATATAAAGCAGAGTACGATTTCCAGCAGGAGTTGCGCTAGCGCTCATATACACATAGTCTAACGTGGAGCAAGGGTTGTTAATATACAAATATTGCTTTAAAGGTTGAAGGGGAAGGTGGGGGTTTATGAGGGTGATAGCAGAGTATGAGTTGCCATTACACAACCATTTACTTCCAATTGTCTATTACATCCAATTATTCCAATTGCATCGTGATAGTACCATTTAAAAATGTGATACTTTGGTACTTTTTCAGCGCCTGTATACCACACAACACTACTTTGTACATTCTGATTTTTTAGGGTTGATATTATTGAACTGCAGTGTATTATTGTTGTTTCCTTACAGCCTTTATTGGATTCTTGCAGAAAATATGTGCATTATTGAACCAATCATACAAGAAAGGCTCTATTCCAGCGCTGAAGAATGATAAGTCATCCCAGAAGGTTCATCCAGTCCCAGTTGATTTTAGGATGATCCACTGGCATATGTTTTGGATTACGGCTTTCTGGTAATTTGATACCAAGGGTAACAAGAAGTTGCCAAGTTTATAAGTACTCTACTTTGCCATTTTCCAAACATCTGTGTTTAAACTGTTATAAGTAATCTTTTCTCTTAAGGGGTCTTCAGAACTAAACAGATTAATGTAGTCTGAATAATTGCTAATCACGGGATGCATGAGTTTGGTCCTATTGAAAAGCTGGGCTGATGATGACTTACTTTTTGGCTGTATAATACTATAATTGAAGAAATAGGAATATATTGATTCATAATGCTACCCTTTCTACTACATGGAGCGGCAGCAAGCTTTCAGTGCTTTATGGAGAAAGTGCTAAAAGGTGCTAAACAGTATACTAGTGCGTACATAGATGTCATTTATAGTAAGATGTGGGAGGAGCATTTGGAACACTTTAAAGGCATTTTTAATTGTCTGAAAGCAGCCGGATTAGTTGCAAACCCCAGATAAGACTGTGATAGCTAAGAAAGAAATGCAATACACGGGGTTCATCATTATGGGTGGTGTAATCAAGCCCCAGGTCGACAAGGTGGAAGCTATCACCAGTCATCCTCATCCCACAACAAAGAAACCTTTCTAGGATTAGTAGGATGGTAGCGCAGGTTCGTCCCAGACTTTTCTACATTGGCAGCTCCCCTGACTGACCCGTTAATAAAAGCAGCACCAACAGGAGTAAAACAGACAACATTCTGTGAGAAAATATTCCAACAGCTGAAAAATGCATTTTTTAAAAATGTAATGTTGCATTGTCCAGACTTTGAATATCCATTTATTTTGCAGATAGATGCATCGGGTGAAGGTTTAGGGGCAATACTTCTGCAAGGAGAAGGGCAAAAAAGAGGCTGGTGCTGTTTATCAGCTGGAAATTTTTTACGAGGGAAAAAATTATGTGGTGGTGGAGAAGGAGGCACTGGTAATGAAATGGGCTATAGATAATTTCAAATTGTAAGGAATGACTTTCTGGTAGAGAGTGACCACAGAGCGCTGCAGCAGATATGGAGGATGATATTTATAAATATTCGCATTGCTCAATGTCACCTTGTGCTTCAGCCGTATAGGTTCAAGGTGAGACATATGTTGAGAAAAGAGAAGTGTTTGGGCAATTATTTATCCCGCCAGTGTTGACTTATGTATCAGTATGTGGTGTAGTGCCTTAGCACCTCACCAAAGTAAAAGCAGCTGGCAAGAGCATAACAGTTTATAGCCAGCATTTTCCCATGTAAATAGTTACAACTGTGCACTTATCATTTTTTCTTTGTTTGGTTGCAGCATGAGGGTGATGGGTAAAAGTGATGCCAATCGACAGTCCTGGAAGAAAGAGTTTCAGGGTGGCCAACCATAACGCAAGATGGCAGGTACGGTCCAGTAGCCACAATGAAGCCAAGATGCACATAAAAAGAATGGCTTACGCACAGGAAAGAGCAGGGCCCACCGGATGAATAAGGTGCTGTACAACAAGTGCAGGGACAGTGCTGCAGGTATCGTGTGCAAAAGTAATACTAAGTTATATAGGAGTTTTTGGGAGGAAAACGACACATAGACATGGTTACCAGTGCTACGTGACACCCTGGAACATCACCCACTTTTGACAGCTAAGAAATATATGGCCATATAAAAAGGGTGGAGTGGATGTTAGAGGTCGGCTGTCTTTGGGCCAAATCTGACTTTTTAGAGTCAGTAGGCGGCAACATGGATAGCGTGAAGGTGCACGGAGACAACTCTCCAAATTGATGCAGAGTGGATGTTGTCTGTGAGTAAAGAATGAGGTGCTGTGGAAAAAGGTTTTCTTGCATTGGGTTAAGGAAGAAACCTTTTATTATTTTCCTTTCTCCTGCAAAATTCAATGTGCAGAACTTGTATATATTGTGAATATTACCTTGGCTTTCCGCCTCAAGTGTTTATCGGATTTTTGATTTTTCAACAGAGTTAGTGTGGACACAAATTTTTTTTTTTTTGCATAACAGTCAACGTTTATTGTGTACATTGTTTTGCACTTGAACAATAATTTTTGGTAATAAAATACATTAACTGTTGTATTTTCAAGTTTCTATGCGCTTTTTTTAGGCACCTCTAGGAACAACTAGGAGCCCTATTGTTAAGTTCGTGCTACAGGTTCAAGGGCACAGGGTTCCACCCGTGGGAATTAAGGGGATAATGGTGAAGAACTGTGACAAACAAAGTACTATCCATCCATCTACAGGGCAGGGGCATAGATCTTCAAACTGGTTTCAGTCTTCCGTCAATGGAACTTTGATGGTGCTGCTGTTTACAAAGGCCACTCAAACACAAAACCTGGAAATTGGTTCAAATATTTAATGGGGAAATGAAGTGAGCAGGATTGATGAGCTTTGTTGGGCTTGATGGCCTGTTCTCATCAGAATTGTTCTTACAATCTAATGGAATAAAACTGTCAGTGTCTTTTAAAGGTATATGTATTATTGTGAAAAGTAAAGGGCATTTCATAAAATTAATAAATGAACTGGTATGTATTGATACCAGTCTGTATTTTAGTTTTAGAGGTTATTTCTCAAAATTTGAAAGAAAAGACATTTTCGGTCCAAAAGAGGCCTGTAGTCAAGTACTGTCAAATCTACAAAGATCATTACAACAACAACAACAACATTTATTTATACAGAACATTTTCATACAAATGATGTAGCTCAAAGTGCTTTACATGATGAAGAAAGAGAAAAAAAGACAAAATAAATAACAATTAAAATAGGGGAACACTAATTAACATAGAATAAAAGTAAGGTCCGATGGCCAGAGAGGACAGAAAAAACAAAAAAAAAAACTCCAGAAGGCTGGAGAAAAAAATAAAATCTGCATGAGTTCCAGGCCGTGAGACCGCCCAGCCCCCTCTAGGCACTCTACCTAACATAAATGACACTCAATCAGTCCTCATTGTATTCAGGGTTCTCATGGTCGAATTTGATGATGAGGGTCTTGTGGACTTCTGGCCTTTAATCCAATGTAGGGACATCACAGTGCTTTGATTAGGTGGTGGTGGCACAGATCGCCACCACAGAAAACCACAAAAAGAACAGAAGAGAAAGGAGGGGTTAGTACGGATTTTGGAGC
This sequence comes from Erpetoichthys calabaricus, assembly GCF_900747795.2. Taxonomy (NCBI): domain Eukaryota; kingdom Metazoa; phylum Chordata; class Cladistia; order Polypteriformes; family Polypteridae; genus Erpetoichthys; species Erpetoichthys calabaricus. Next base: position 66,717,229 of record NC_041396.2, read on the forward strand.
CGCCATGAATAATAATGATAAATAATTGCAATATAAAGAGCATCAGGATTAAACTAAAATGAAGCTATGAAAAAGCCATGTTAAAATAATGTGTTTTCAGCAGTGTGCTCCACTGTATTAGCCTGGCGAATTCCTATTGGCAAGCTATTCCAGATTACACTTTCTAGTGCAATTTAGTGAATATTTTAGTTAGTTCCTTTGCTACTTGTTTTTTGCTTTGTTTTGTAAAGAACTCCTAAAACAGAAACAATAAAAATGTATTTTAAATTGTTAGTGAGAACTCTCAAGATGATCTAAACTTTGCACTGAATTAAAAAGACAATCAACTAACTTTCTTCAAGTTGAAACATATTATTTATAATAGCATATGACATACAGGGTTAATATGAAGGTAAAACAAAAAGATTCAAAAAACACAGTAACATCAATCAGACTAATACAGGTCCCACAAACATGACAGGTAGTTGGACTCCTTTCTCCTCAAAATATCCAATTCTCTCTCCTCCCAAACAATAAGAAATTGCTATCCTAACCATGTCAATAAACAACAAACCCAACAGTACCCAAAAACCTCTGTATTCTGCCCCCAAGTACTCTTTGACGTGTGGAGGCTAGGAAGATGAATTACTGAGGTTACAATAAACTATGCAATCTTAGAAACTTCCTGGGAAAGGCTGTAATCTGTCACCTTTTAAGAGACGACTCTTATGGTCCCATGTGACTTTAAAAATAATGCCTAATTTTGTTATGCTAGTACCCCCTTTCTCTTACTGTTCTGGAGCTTGGTCTATACATAATTCGGTAATTCCTGTCCAGAAAAACAAATGTAGGGGATCTCCCTTCATAGTCTCATGGTTTTCCCACTGTTAGGCTGAAACTTGCTGCGAGTTCTTTTAATCATCTCCAGCACACTATAGCACTATTTTACAATTAGCATTCTAGTACTGGATTCTTGGCATATGACTAAACAGGCATGACCTTTTGTTCAGTTTCAAATACAAATATTTCATAACTGATGAGCATATGTGATATATAGCAATGGACACTCTGAACAATTTTAGAGGTCATATGCAAAGATTTAACCATTTCCTTTGGTCTCGGGTATAAAATTATTGAGAAATACTACCAGGAAAAAGCAACAGCTGCACATCATTGACCAGGAAAGCCTCTGTCAGTAACTACACTTGCAGGAAGGGTTCTGGTAAGATCTGTCCAAGATAACTACAGAAGATAATACTGAAATGAGGAAAAATCATAGTAATGTGTGTTTTGAGGGAATTCTTTCAAAAGAACAGAAGCTAGGAATATGCCATTGCAGTCCAAAGCAAATAAGCACCACAGGAAAGAATGGGAAAGAAAAGAGTCTCTGATTAGCCAGAAGCTGGAAGAGCAAAGGGGATTGTTCATAATACTGAATCCTGTTTGCTTCAGTGACAATGACTGGGATCATTAAATTCCACCAGACAGCAAAAGATTCTTCAAGACAAGTTTATTCCCGCATCCACCATGGCTATTGCTGAAAAAGATCATTTCTCCAAACTTCATTAGCCACATAATGAAGAAACCTATACCAAATACCCTTGGTAACCTATGGCTCAAATATGAATGATTGTTAAAATGTATGGAAACAGACAGAGTCAATTTTCCTCCATACATTTTGTAAGGCTAGAAATTAAGTTACTATGTCAATAGTAACTGGAGCCTAGAGCAATAATACTGAATACAAGATATGAATTAAACCTGGATGGGAGGCAATATCAAAAGTCATTATTCAATACATATTGAAGATTTATGTGTAGTTCACTTTTATTTGGAAAAATTTAATGTAGATATTTGCTTTAAAAAATATTATTTTGTGGCCCAAAATGGTATAATAAGGACATAGTTCAATACAGTGTATAACCCACTATTATAGTTTAGTACACAATTGCTTCCAAGCTGCATTGCCAATAATATGGTCAAAGGTGGTGTAGTCTTGCTATAGGTTGAGGAAGTCCCCTCTCAAAAATGTCTGGTTAGAATGGACAAGTCCTTGTGTAGCAAATGGTACTGTTATTGAATTTACTTTCTTCCTCGCCCACACAGCCATTTCAGTGTTTCAGGTGTTCAGGTTTTATTTAAAAGCTGTCAATTTTAAGATAAACTAGGGGGCTTTGCCCCCTGCCCACTTTGCTTGCCAACCCCCCAGCCTGAGCTACGCGCCAGCCACTTCGCGTCTCTGCCGCTCACGTATGTGGATTTCACTTTCACCAAACAACAAATCTTTGAATTTGCGCGGATACGCCTCTTCATTGGGAAGAAACATTACTTTTCCCTGATGGCAACACGGATTAGGCGAGTTACAAGTCTCCAACTTAAAGTTTAAATCTAGACAATGTACTCAATCTCTTTTCACTGTTCTGTTATCTCACCGAGTAATAATTTCCATTTGCTTGTGCTAATGTGATCTTTACTATCATTTTTTTGAGACTTTTGAATTTTAGTACTTTCATTATCTCGAACCTGCTCTGTACATGTTACGCACCAACGATGTTCTACTTTGTCATCTACTCTTTGTCCTTTATTTTTGGCCCCGGGTGTGGTTAAATCTCTTGGCACAAAGTCTCGTGTCATGGGACATGAAACTATCTCTCTGAAAAACGCACGTCTCGTCCCAGGATAAATGGTCTCATCCCAGGATTTTTTTATATAGACAAATCTTTGTCTACATATAACTTTTATTACAATTAAAGGTCACTTATGTCCATCTATTCATCCATCACCAAACCCATGATTCCATTGTAATACTTTTGGGAGGCCAAGTTACTCCAGTGTGAGGAGAAACGCAGGACTCAACACTAAATCAGGTGCCAGTCCATCACTTGTCTACACGCACTTTCACTCTTATGGACCCAATTTAGTGTCAACTATAATATACACCTTTGGCTGATATTTATTTATTTAAAGAGCTTCTATAAAAAGCCAGATTTACCCCTGGGGACAAATAAAGTTCTACCTATCTATAAAACACTGTAAATAAGTCTAATTTGTTTTTTTACATTTAAAACACAGGTTCAGGTATTGTGGCATAAAATAGCCATGGTAAGTATTACTGAGAAATCCCTGTTTACTTCCATCATGGTCCTCAACTGTTGAGTCTATAGAAGCAGTCATTAAAAGTAACAGTATGTTTATGAAGAGAAGAAGGACAGGGAAAAACAAGTCTTTTAAAACCCAGGCTGTGAGTCAAAGCAATATGAATAGCATTACATGGGTAATGGTAATGAGGAGCTGACGGGTACTATCACTAGCCACAGTGACCACCATGCTAACCCGTATTTTAGAGTCACACACAAATTGTTGCTATAATCATCTAGATGTGCTTTGTTACACCATCAGAATACACCATAATTCTGAAATGTTAAACAAAACAGTGATTGTTAATAATTAAACTGAATGGCCCTGAATGCAATAGGCTAAGAAATATTTAACCGAATAAATCAGTATGAAATTAAGAATGGTCCTCTTTAGATATAGTAAAGTGCACCCTTTATTTTTCAGCTAGCCAAGCCTGAGATTAATTCAGTAAAGCAGAAGAAAAAGAAGCTGAGGACTACAAGTTAGTTTAGAAGCGTTCAATAGCTTAACTGTTTGTTTAAATTACTAGCAGGGGTACAATGTACAGATCAGGGTGAAATAAAGTGCAGATTTAGTCATTAAATATTCATTTCCAGGGGGAACATTTTTGGCCCCAAACCAAAATTTCACTGACTAAACCCACCATGGGGAGCAATTTTGCATAAATGTGCTAAGACCTATACTGTACATTTTCTTTATAACGCTGAGGTGGATTCAGGGACTTTGTTATCTGATTTGAAGGTGGGAGCATTTTTTTTTTGTTATTTTATCAAAGAGTCAGTTATCACATTTTTGTTAATTATTTTTGCAACAATGAGTCATAATCAAAAATAACAGTGATAATAGATTGCAATTGAATGTGTTTGTAGACAACATTAATTATATACTTTGTAACCGTATTTCATAAAGTCACATAATTAAGAAAGATTGCCAAAATAGGCATGTGGTGACTTAAAGGATTTCATAGACAGCACATTAAATTTCAAATGATGTAAAATGGCATTGACTGGTGTCCTGTTGTTAGTTGGGTTGGAGGGTCTATGCTATTTGTAGTTCAAATTCCTTAAACATAAACTGTTTAAAAGAATTACCTGATGGAAATTTAAAACCTCTTTCAAAGTTTTAAGTAAAATTGTTAGCTGCTTCAGACCACGATGGAGGGGAGGTGAGAAATTGCAGTGTTAGAGAAACACTGAATCATGACAATATTCAGGAATAATGTAGCTGGTGTATGAGCGGCAAGCATGCATGGTTTTCCTACCATTCAATTAATTTGTATTCAAAATATGGAGTGCTGTTGAATGAGTAAAGATGAAGACATACAAAATATATAAGTTCAAGTTACCTCCAAACAGTAAGTCTTCTTCTTTTGGCTACTCCCGTTAGGGTGTGCCAAAGCAGATCATCCGGAAAAATTTTGTCCATATATGGATTTGGCAAAATTTTACACCGAATGCCCTTCCTGATGTAACCCTCCCAATTCATCCAGGCTTGGAACCGGCACGAAGAAACACACTGGTTTGTGCATCCCCTGTGGCTGGGTTACCACCAAACAGTAAATTATTCCTTAATTGAAGTTGCACAGATTGTTTCTTTATTTATTTTTAAAACCTTGTATATCAATGAAAACTGAACTTTCTTGACTAGTTTCCTTGAACAAAACTGGTCCTCCGATAGCCAAGTCCTTTCATGCAGTTAGTCAGAATGACGGATAGACACGACACACGCAGTCAGTGTTTTTCACATTATGTGAACACCCCTAAACATTTCATCATATTTTTTAAGATGAAAAACTATGGAGCAGAACATAGCCTATAGTCCTTCCATGTAAAAATGGAGAATATGGTAGAGTTAGGTTCAACGGTATTCAATGGTTTGTCATACAGCACAAACATTCATTTAGCTTTATATTTTAGAAGCCAAATTTCTTAAGCCATTTAATAGATGGTGTAATACTTGGGTCTGCTAAGAAAATTATATAGTAATTGCAGTTTTCACCAATGACTGCAGTAATCAAAGAAGTAGATGTGTCTTAAAAGAAGAGCTTAAGTTTTGCCTTAATTCTTACATCACACAATACTATTGATACCTTCTTCTGATTGTTCCACCCACATTCCACTCTATGGGTTATCTCTGTATGTAATATCTTTTATATGAGCAGCAGCTCTCTTATTTTATTTACAATTGTAAATATTTCTCTATTTGTTTGAAGACATGTTCCTACAGAACTATGATGAACCCATTTTGAAACATCCTAGAAAGACTATGTGATACAGGATGTGTTATATTATAGGATGCTGTTTTAGTATAATGCCATCCTGAATATATGTAGATGAATGATCAGTATATCTTCTTTTGCTACTTTGGGATACTTCTTCACTATTGATTCAGTTGCTGAATGGGTATGTTCTTTGTTTGAGCAGTATCATTCAATTGAACCGAACCATATTAAAAATAAAAATAACCACAACTTGTAGGAGATTTTGGCAGCAATGTTAAGTGTTTTGAATTTTTCTGCAAATATATTCTAAAAAGGAGAAAAAACAAACATAAGATAACTTTGGTTAAGGTGAGAAATATGCAGAGATCTGAGCAAAAGCATGAGAAATGGTTGGTTGTTCAATGGCATATGATAGCCATCTTGTTTTTTTTCCCATTCAACTGATAAATGAACAGACATTTGGAAATTAACATGTGTTCCACATGTGGAGTGTTCACGTCCATGTAGTTTTCCTCCAGGTGCCCCAGTTTCCTCTCACAGTCCAATGACACGCTGGTCAGGTGAACTGGCATTGCTATATTGGCCCTAGGATGTACTTAACATTTTATATTATAGAAAACATTCTTAAGCTACAGTAGTAGGAATGTAAACAATAGCAAAAAAGAACAAAAAAATATTTGTTACATAATTCCTTCCAAAGTGAAAATGATCACAAAGTACTTTATGAAACACTCATAGTAGCTATGACGGACTATGAATAAACCAAAATACTGAATGTCATTCAACAATAAAAAATGCAACCACCGATATAGCAAAATGCAATGGTATATTATAAAAGTAAAAAAGCAAACCTTAAACCAAACTTTCACTGACTAGTACTGAGAACTAAAAGAGCAAAGTGTAGCACCCCGCTTTACTACTCCAGCAATCGGAGTTTGAATTCTAGCCCAGTTGCTGTCAGGGTTTCCACATTGATAATTTCATTGTCACTGCTGTATTTAATTTTCTTCAATCATATACCAAAATAAAATGTTGTTAGGTTGATTCAGTAAGCAATGTTTAGTACTGGGCATACAATAATATACATATTAAAGTTTGAGCCCTTTATTCTGGCTAAAGGTTTCAGGGGTACATGATGTTGTAATGGCACGAGGTTATCCAGCTCCATGTTACAGCTGGGTTTTATTCTTAGACTGTAAAGTTATTGTGTTACTTAAAACATAAGAAACATAAAATTCACTATAACAATCTAGAAGATGGGGAAAAAAGTTACTCCATGGTAGCTAGATTTTTGTTTTTATTGTATGTTTCCTTTATTTCTTCAAAGCAAATAGATGTTTTCAAACAAAACCATCTAAATCAAAGGAAAACCAAAACTTGTGAACTAATGAATAGCAAGAGAAAAAACTGAATATTCTTCTTCTTTTTCCACTTCTATGTGGGGTCAATGTAAATGATCAACCTTCTCCAAACAGCTCAGTCAGGTCCCTCCTCCCCAGTCTAACCCTTTTCTTTTAAATCGTCTTTTACTTTAACTATCCTCCTCCACTTTGGCCTCTATTCTCATCACTCTTTCACACAAAAATTCATTGTCTCTCCTCATCACCTCTCCATGCCACTTCAGTCCACTTTTATTATATCTCTCCAACTTTTGTTGTACCTCTCATTTCTTATTCTGCCCTTTTTTGTAACTCCACACATCCATCTCAACATTGACATTTCTGCCAAATATAACTATTACTCCTGTGCTCCCTTTACTGTCCATGTCTCAGCTTAATACATCATTGTTATTCTCACTGTCTTAAAGAACTTACCTTTAACCTTTGCCTTAATTTTTACATCACACAATACTATTGATACCTTCTTCTGATTGTTCCACCCACATTCCACTCTATGGGTTATCTCTGCATATAATGTTTCATCTCAGGCTACCACTGATCCTAGATATTTAAATTTAAATTTCTGAATGGTGATCATCATTAAACCTCATATATTCCGTCTTCTTCCTATATATCTTCAACCCTCTATCTTCCGAAGCACTTCTCCATTCTTCCAACTTCCTCTCTTCTCCCCAACACAAATCCGGCCAACAGGGGGCAAACCAGTCCAACTTGGTGCCAGTCCCAAGCCCGGATAAATAGAGAGTGTTAGTGTCAGGAAGGGCTGCCGGCTGTAAAACCTAGCCAAAATCTTTGATGGAATCAATCCAATCAGCTTCGGAAAAAAGCTGAATACAATAACTAAATTGAACAATATGTAATTATAAATACCACATTTATTTTATTTTAGTAAACAGTTTTCCTAAATTCCCTTCTCTTTTTCCAGGACAAATGTGGTAACTAAAGTGCTCTTGATTATTCTAATTAATTGCTAAGCATTACTTGTTTTCCCTGAGCACTAAATTTGTCTTCTTTTTTCAGACAAGCACCCCATTTAAATCTGTGCTTATGTCCCATAAGGTCTAGGTTTTACTTTTATATTTTCCCTCCTAAACCCAAAATTTGCCACTGATGGGTAAAAGTATGCCTTGGTGTTACTGTCCAAAAATCTGCTAAAGAAGCAGATTTGTACAATACTTACATTGGAAACACACCTTTAATACAGAAATGGCTCACTGTAAAGAAACAAAGGTTAAAACAATTAAAAGGCATAAAAATAAATAAATAAATCAAACACAAAACAGTCTCAAGTGTATCTAATTCCTGACAGTGACAAAAAGGTTACTAAGAATCCCTTTAAATAATGGAACACAGGAGCACAGAAGAAACACCTGTCTGTTTAGGTATCTTTAATACATAGCACTGCCAAATATTTGGATTATTTTCTGTTTTATTGCAGTGGCATCCATTTACAATTATATTCAATTCTTCACTGCAGTATTGTTAGGGCATGCAGAAGCATAAATGTGTGATTTGCTTTTCCAAGTATTTGGTATGAAGTGTCCAAAATAATATTAGTGGTATTAACATTTGTATAGAATATAGTGAAATTATCACACATGTCCAACCAACAGTAAGTAATATAGAAGTATATGAGCTACTGTTCATGAGAGACATACCCTGATGGACTAATATGTCAGAGCTGTTGTCTGGTTCCCATTACTGTAGTCTCTGAGAATAATCTCCAATTACTAAGCAGTTGTGATGGAAAGGATTATGGAAAGTATTGCAGACCTATATTTGGACATTTCAGTTTTGTCTCTGCCATTGCATTTTGAAAGAGTCCATAATTCCATCTAGCTTCTGACCTCTCTTATCCAGTAGCATTTTGAAAATATATACCAAAAAAAGATGAATGATTTATAGGAAAGTAAAATATACAGTATTATGTCAGTGGTTCTATAAGAAAGTTGTCCATGAATTAAAAACAACGAGAAGCTTTATTAAAGATAAGGTGAACAGATCTTCAACAAAGTCCCAGACTGGGCACTATTTTATCTACACCATGTCCTTTATGATAAACTCGATTCATATTTTATTTTTAAACTGAATACATTTATGATCTGATACATAAATAGTATTTTCTAATACAATATATAATAAAATCACAATACTTTTAAGATTTAGATATAGATTTTGATGCTGTTAACTACAGCATTCCACTTATAAAAAGATTTCAGAATAATATCAAGCTATAAGGTGTTGTTCCTAAGTCTTTTGTTGTTGTTTATTGAATCACTATCAAAATACTTGCGCTTCGCAGCGGAGAAGTAGTGTGTTAAAGAGGTTATGTAAACATATATATACATATACATATATACATATATATACATATCTACATATACACATATCTACATATACATATATACATCTATACATAGTGCGTTGTAACACGGGCTGTGATTGTTACATGGGAGGGAGACGACAAATCACAGCTTCCCGCTTTTTAATCGGGCCTGTGATTGGTGCTTTGACTGATGCCCAGATCCCACAGTATCTCCCCTTAGGAGAGGTGTTAGGCGAGTGTAATTGAATAGAGGTGCTGCAAGTTTAGCTTTACACCTGTTTTTAAGGCTTATTGACTGAAAGGGGCTTTCATGAAAAAAGTTAGGGCTTTGCTACAGGATATACCCTCCACAAGTTAAGGAAGTAAAAATAAAGGTATATATTTCTGTTTTACTTAAACCTTTTAAGTTTGTATGCGGGCAGTATGGTGGTGCAGTGAAAGGTGCCAGTTAGGAGACCCGGGTTCGCTTCTCTGCGTGGAGTTTGAATGTTCTCCCCGTGTCTGTCTGGGTTTTCTCCGGGTTCTCCGGTTTCCTCCTCCAAAGACATGCAGGTTAGGTGCATTGGCGATTCTAAATTGTCCCTGGTGTGTGGGTGTGTGTGGGTGTGTGCGCCCTGCGGTGGGCTGGCACCTTGCCCGGGGTTTGTTTCCTGCCTTGTGCCCTGTGTTGGCAGGGATTGGCTCCTGTATTTAGGATATAGCGGGTTGGATAATGGATGGATGGACATTTGTATGCATAGCCCCATTTGCCCGTTTTCGTTTTTTTTCTTTCTTCAGTAATATTTCAGTAAACCCGGAGCTTGTCAGTTCAAATCCTGGTACTGACATCACTCTGTGACCCTGAGGAAGTCACTTCACCTGCCTGTGCTGCAAAAAACAAAAGTAATGTAACAAATTGTACCTCAGATGTTACAAGTTGCTGGAATAAAGGCATAAGTCAAATAGATAAATATATATTATACACATAAGAACAATTAATTTATTTTCAGTTAAGTCATCTGCAGCAAACCTTTATAAATGAGGGTTTCTCCTTTTTAGATAGTGCAAACTGTTTCTTCTTCATTGACGTTTTCTCTTGGAGAGCTTTTTTCATTTCATTGAAAATTAAAGCAGCAGCTGCCAAAATATGTAGCTTTCTTATTAATTTTTCAACATTGTGTAAAATAACTTTATAAAGTAACATAAAAGGTTTAAATACTGGTTATCCTTTTACACTAAAATATTACTAAAGAGATACAAAAAAAGTAAAAAAGCATATGTTGTTTTTCTTTAAGGAAAATATTACTGAAGAAAGAAAAAAAAAAACTAAAACAGCCAAATGGGGCTATGCATACAAACTTAAAAGGTTTAAATAAAACAGAAATATATACCTTTATTTTTACTTCCTTAACTTGTGGAGGGTGTATGCTGTAGCAAAGCCCTAACTTTTTTCGTGAAAGCCCGTTTCAGTCAATAAGTCTTAAAAACAGGTGTAAAGATATTGACAATAAGCTACGCAAACCCACCAAGAAATGGAATCGTTTAAATCAAGGCGCGAGTCGAAAAACACCATCCCATACTATTAGTTAATGATTAACACATTTCTATATGTATTGTAAGCATACAATACAAGTGATAATATGTTGCGCTTATTTATCTGGTGTACCGACATTTTTGCACGTTTAACGGCTGAAATCCAACGTGGTTTGTGCCCTTCAGAATGAAAACAGTTTGCATTTACCTTTTTAATAAAAGGTGAGCTTTTAAGCCTGAGAAATCACCCCGTAAATGCACACGTTTAATTGCACATGTGTTAATATGTATGCTTACACACTGTTTCTTCTTCATTGAGGTTTTCTCTAGTATGTAGATCGGGGTAATTACATTCACGGCATTCGTAGTCTGAATCACAATCTGATTGTATGGGTGGTTACCTACCAGGTAACGCTTATGGTTGGCCAGCAAGTCAGTTAACATCAGCCACGGTGCCTTCAGTTGTGAGAAGCAGATCATAGAATGGTTGAAAATAGTTTACTGTCAAATAATGCAAAGAGTACGCGACACGTGTTTCGCCCTAATTCTTGGCTCATCAGGCGTAAGGCAAGTGTAATTGAATAGCGGTGCGTCATTGAATAGCGGCACTGCAAGTTTAGTTTCTTTTCAATAAAGTCAGGCGTTAGGCAAGTGTCATTGAATAGCGGCACTGCAAGTTTAGTTTCTTATCAATAAAGTCAGGTGATAGGCAAGTGTCATTGAATAGCGGCGCGTCATTGAAGAGCGGCGCTGCAAGTTTAGTTTCTTTTCAATAAAGTCAGGCGTTAGGCAAGTGTCAATGAATAGCGGCGGCGCTGCAAGTTTAGTTTCTTTTCAATAAAGTCAGGCACGCTTTGCAGCGGCGAAATTCTGCTTTTAAATTTTTATTAAGAAGAAAAGAAAACCTTTTTAAACTGAGGGAAAATATACCAATAACAATTTGTTAAGGATCTGTTTTTTTGTGAAGCTGCCTTTACACAGCCTGTCCGCTGTTTTATAAACGAACGCCATATAAGGCCGTTCTTTCTCCTTCACAGTCAGTTCACGTGATTACGTGTGAGGCGTGATGACACGATACGCAACCCCGCCTCCCATGGCCAGCGAGCTGCCGTCCTTTACTGTATATGGACAAAAAAGAGGTTCCAGTTATGACCATTACGCTTTGAATTTTGAAATGAAACCTGCCTAACTTTTGTAAGTAAGCTGTAAGGAATGAGCCTGCCAAATTTCAGCCTTCCACCTACACGGGAAGTTGGAGAATTAGTGATGAGTGAGTGAGTGAGTGAGTGAGTGAGTGAGTGAGTGAGTGAGGGCTTTGCCTTTTATTAGTATAGATTTTCAATTTGCATATAAATCTAAAGTCAGTACATTCTCGGACATGTTCCTCAGGGCTCATTACTGGAACCAGTGTAGTACTTTCATAATATGCTTCCATTAGCAGATATATGAAAACAATTTTTATTTTCTCTTTGACTCATATGCATCTATCAGTCAAACACAATGCTGTTTCTCATGCCGAGTCATTAATTCACTTTTTCCGGAGGAGTGATAGCTTGTCTTTTAACTGTGAACAAATAAAAACTCTGCAAACATTAACAAAGTATTATTGAAAGAATGCCTAGGAAATTACGTCTCATTTGACACTGATATATCTTTTAGTACCGATATTAGTGAACTTATTCCTTATTTTCTCAGCTATAAAATTTCTCAGAATTTTGATCTCGTCTGTTTCGGGAGATGGACGTCTGAGATGGAACTCCGTTAGCAATGGTGTTGTTTTTCTTTTTTTTTTTAGTCACCCTGAGGTCCTGTATTTACTCAACCTGAGGGGCTTTAATTACAGTATATGCAAGTATATATAAGCATAAGTGGAAGAAACAAGACTCAGAAAGAAATGGAAAAGACTGCTAAAGCTTCATCCAAGCCTAACCAGGCATCAGGTTCAAGCTCAAGGCACGGCCTGCCAGAGACTGACTGGGAACAGATAGGCGAAACCACAGATCTCCCGGGACATGACGTTGCAGCATTTATAGTATTTGAACTGTACTATCAATAGATATCTCTGTTTTAATCCTTAAACACCGCTGCTGGATGGCTTGTTTTGTTTTGGATGTGCTCTGTGTCTACGTTTTTTCAGAGGACTAGGAAGCAAAATGGGTCAGCGATGGTGATGGGGGTAGTGAGAAAGAAAACAAGCTATTTCTATTCTATCTTTTTAATCCTTACAATTGTAAGTGCCTACATAACAATATGTTTCATGGCAATACCTCCTGAAAAAATTTGAAATTAAGGTAAAAATTATCTTATACAAGCCTTAAGTATTACTTCTTTGGCCATGCTCTCCTTCTCAGGGGTGGGGTTTGATTTGCTTTCAATCCTATTTTTTGTAAAAATTGATCTATATGTACGGAATGATTACAATAAAATTAACAAAAAAAAAAAAAAAAGAATTAAAGAGAAAAAAAGTATTTTCTCACCTAACAGGTCTAAACGCTAAAATACTACTTTTACAGGAAACCCACTAATTAAGCAAGGATCAGTTTCGGTTGCACAGAGACTGGACTGGCCAAATATTCCACTCCAGCTATACAAATAAAACTAGAGGTGTGGGAATTTTTATACATAAAACAATGTAATTTGTAGTATCAGATGTAGTATCTGTTTCAGAAAGGTAATATGTGATTGTCATGGGTAATTTATTTAAGTGTAAAGAGTTTTAATAAATATCTATGCACCCAATGTAAAAGACAGGGACTTCATCCAAAACATATTATCCATTCCTAATGTGAATACTCATAAAACCACAATGGCTGGGGACTTTAATTCTGTTTTAAATCCAGACCTGGATAGGTCTCTGCCACAGGGGCGATGACATCTAACACTGCAAAAACAATTACACAGTTTGCAATTGATCACAATTTATCAGACCCCTGGAGATTTCTAAACCCAAACTCAAGAGCATATTCCTTCTTCTCACCACTGTTACTCAATAATTGATTATTTCTTTATAGATAATAATTTCTTGCCCACGATTAAATCTTGCAAGTATGAAGCTATTGTTATTTCCAACCATGCCCCTTTCATCACAGAGCTCAAATCATTATGCCCCTCATACTCATCTCTCAGCTGGCGTCTTAACCCACTATAATTAGCAAACAAGAACTGTACAGAGTTTATACCCAAGCAAATCAATTTTTTTAGAGACAAATACATCCACAGAGGTCTCTGCAGGAATACTCTGGGAAACTGAAGGCTTTTTAATAGGACAATTTATTCCATATCTCTCCCACAAAAATAAATCAGAAATCAAGAAGTCATCAGATTTAATCAGTGAAATTACCAGAATAGATCAAGAACACGGCAGGTTTCCAAATGAGGCACTTCATAGGAAAAGACAGGATTTGCATTCAGAACTCAAACTTTTGACAACAAAAGAAACAGAACAACTCATTTTTAAATCACAACATCATTACTATGTACATGAAGAGAAGGCGAATAAGATCTTAGCTCAACAAATCCACAAGCAGGAAGTTCGCAATGCAATACCAGTAATTACCAACACAGACGGAGACAAAATTATTGACCATAAAAATATAATGCACACATTTAGAGACCTCTATAGTCCTTAAGTCCTTATATTCTACTTCATTTAAAGAAGACAAGACACAACCTAATGCCTTTTGGGGTGCATTACATATACCACAAATAGATACTCTCAGTGAAAAGGAATTGGATAAGTTTCTGGCACTCTCAGAATTACTAGATGCTATAAACTCACTTCATGCTATAAACTCACTTCAGAGTGGGAAAGCAGCAAGTCCTGATTGCCACCCTGCCGCATTTTATAAAACATTTTTAATTAAATTAGCTCCCCATTCATTAGCGACATTTACAGAAGCCAGAGACAGTAAAATTCTGCCTCAAACATTTTGCCAAGCATTAATTACCGTCTTTCCTAAGAAAAATAAGGACAATCTGCATCAAACAGACCAATCTCACTTCTGAATAATGATGTTAAGATACTCTCCAAATTTCAAGCTAGAAGGATTGAGAAAGTGCTTTCTTCTGTAATATCACAAGACCAAACTGGACTTATTAAAGGATTTATTTAAATGTCTTTCAGACAGCCTTGATGTGACATTCCCTCTTAATCCATTAACAGCTGTGTTTGGTGGACTCCCAGATGGGCTTAAAGTGCAGAAGGACAAACAAACTGTAATTGCTTTTACTTCACTATTGGCACATTGACTTATCTTGCTCAACTCGAAGAATCCTAATCCACCTCTTTTAAATTTGTGGGCAACAGATGTTATTATTTGAAATTGGAAAAAATCTAAATTCTCACTTAGATGATCTGTGCAAAAAATTTTAAAACCGGGCAGGATCTAATCAATAACAGTTTAGAATGAGCATTTAAATTGGGGAAAAAGATTTTCTCCCTCTATTTTTCTATTCTTAAAGTTTTACTCTGGCTGTTGGCCTTGCACTCTTTCTCATGGGTGGGGGCAGATTTGATCTTAGTTTTGTCAAGTTTGACTTGCTTATATGGAATGTTACTTGCTTTTAATAAATTCAATAAAGTGTGATATATAAAAAAATTAATTTACAGCAAAAATGTAATAACTTCATGCCTCTTCACATAAAAGAATTTCTAACACTCCAGGGCTTGCATTGCAATTGCAGGAAGAAGGCCTTTTCACACTCCCATGGATAAATAAACTACTGTGAAAGGCAGAGCACCAAGCTCCATGCTCCCTCCAACTTCAAATAATCTGCCTGCTTGTGTAACGGATGCCCTATGAATGTCTTTGATAAAAATATAGACAGTTAGCCTGTTAGTTTATTATAATGTAAGCTAATCAGAGATTCCAGATCAACTGTTCATAAAATAAAAAATGTCTGTTAGTCTTTTTGTTTTTTGTCTGATACAAATATAGATCGAGCATCTCTAATCAGTTGTTCCAAAATATAAAACTTTTTGAGTGCCACCATGCCACCACAAGTGGAAAATTCCACACCTGACCTTACTTGCCTATGTGGAGCTCTGCTCCTTGCAATTTTTTTTACAGATTAGCAGATGTGACTAGCATGTGAGCTGGTACTTACTGTTTCCGACCGATTTCGTCAGTTTCCTTTTGAATTTCAAGCAGTTCATCTACCCACAAACAGCAAGAAGAGCTCTGCTGGGTCCCTGGTGGAACTTTAAGAATATTACCAAAGGGTGTAAGGTGCAATAACAGCTGTGCAGCACTTTTACACTGTTGCGTGGGAGAGGGAGTGAGCACTGTTATTGACAATTGCTGAGCTGGTACCCAGCTTACGTGGAACGTGAACTCTGATGCTCCGTTGGTGCCAGTTTGTCATTCATCATATTCACTGCCAGACTTACGTACATTATTGACAGTGTTTTTGATTATTTTCTATGCAGAGTAACCTTTTAATCAAACCACAGCATTGTAGTTGGGAACTGAAGCCTGCCATTGGCTGCTGTGTAAGAGCTGATACAGGTACTCTGCTGATGCTACTGTGCACAATCATTGTTTCATGAACAAAAATTATTAAAAAAAATAGTATAAAATTACATCTAGGCTATGTGTATGATGTGTATATGAAAAACTTCTTGTGTTTAGATGTGGGCCCCTTCCCCAATTATGTATATGCAAATATTACAAAATGTACACATCTGGGGGGTATTTTTCGTATGTGGATTACTCGTTTAGCCGGATGTAATTGTTGACGATTTGGCCTGATCCTGGATCTGTCGGTTTTTCGAAACTCTTGCTGGAAGTGTTGTCATAGCAACACATCCAAATCCTCAAACCTGCTCGGAGCAGGTTTGTTCTATGTAAACAAGGATTAGCTCACACACTTAATCAGTGTCCGTGCGTGGAATTCATTCAGTCATGACTTCGCCGTACATGAATGAGCGACCAATTGATATCGGTACGGAAATTATAAGCAGAGAATTTCATATAGAGAGGGTTTTGCATGATCGGCAAGATTCTTTATTGCTCCTGGAGGAAATTCTTTTCAAAAGATACCGCTTTAGCCGAGGGGGAATATTGTACCTCAAAAATTTATTAGGACCTTATATTCAAAGTCGGACTCGGCGAAGTCGGGCTCTCACAACCACACAGACTGTATGCATTGCTTTGAGGTTTTTTGCAAGCAGCACTTTTTTTTTTTATACTGTAGGCAATGCGGAAAATCTATCTAAAAATGTAGTTTGCCAGGCAATTCATAAAGTCTGTTTGGCTCTGAAATATTTCCTTCGGGTTTTCATAGTGTTTCCTGGACACCTGCGTGTGCAGACAATAAAAGAGGTGTTTCATGCCATTGCAGGTAGGTAATACACAGGCAAAAACACCCACAGTTCCATAAAGAATCTCACAATCAGCCTAACATTCTCATTACCCAGGATTTCCAAATGTGATTGGGGCACATGGGACTGATCAGAGTGGAGTTTGATTTGGCAAATATACCTTTCCTTCTTATGAATAATCAGACAAAGTGTCTTCATCAAATATTTGACCTTTGTCAATATCTCGTTGATCAGACACAGGTTCTAGGGATATGGCATTCCCTGCAACTGACCCAACAAAAAAAAGAGGGCTATATGGAACATACATATGGCACACATTGAGGACAAATATATGCAATGACCATCCTTTACCTGAAATGATATGCCACTGGTTCTGAGGAGGAGCTTCCCCCTGGAATGCCCTCAGAAACAGGGCGATGGGCTTTTTGCTGGAGAGCCAACTCTTCTGCAGGGGTTAGGTCTGGACCGTGTGGACCTCCACCTGTTTTTTGCTTGTCTGCCTTCTTATTAGCTTTAAAATGAATGTTCTTTTCATTATATATGATTCTTTATGTCAACAATTCTTTAAATAGTTATATACCAATATTTACCAGTTTGAAGGATATTCTTGTACTTCACTTTAACCTGTTCCTGTGTTCTCCTTGTGCTTACATTTGATCTAGAATTATGACATATTAAATAATAATTAATTTGACACATAGGAAATGAAACGCTGCTTTCAGTAAGTACAATGCACATGCGTTTAATTTGTCGGCCACTTTTTGCCAGCCGTCTTTTCTGGTTTGGGCTGCTTTTGCAGTGTTACCCCTTGTACATATTAAATCTTGAAATCCTAACTAACTAATTAACTAACTAACACACACCCACACACACCCACCCACACACACATGCATGCACACACGCACAGACACACACACACACAGCTAGTGTGAAAAAAAATGCGCCCGTTCTTTCGTCATTTTGTTGCAGCCTATCGAAGACTTGCTGATCATGTTTTCTAGACTCAATATAAATGGGCTTTTCACTCAGAGCGGGCACGCGCATTCATCTTGGATGATTAGATCCAGCTAGACTAATCTACCACACGGCTGCGTTTGAAAAACCGACTTATTCCGGATGAGTTTCACCGGCATTAACTCATCCAAGATGAGGCATCTGATCTCAGATGGTTTAAGCGACGTACGGAAAATACCCCCCTGGTCCCAGGCATTTCAAATTATGTATGCTCAACCTTTGTTAGACTATTTGCTGAATATATTAACTGCCATCTGTCATCTGTTATTATGCTGAAATCCTGAAAGCTAACTCTGTCTCTTTCTTTACGTCTTGTTGGTGTCATTCCTGCTTTAACAAGAGTCTCCTTCAGGTTATAGAATAAGAAGTCAAAAGTGACAAACAATAATTTGAGCAACATCAAATAACCTTATTGTGGTAGCACAGTTATGGACAATTCCATGTGCCAAAGCAAATTACTATACAGTTAGTTGTCCTAGATCAGAAAGGCTTTCACTTTTGTTATTCCAAAGGGATCCTCTAGAGGTCAATTTTCTCTAGTAAAGCTATAAATTTTGTTTTCCACTCTTTTAATGCAAACTAAAAATATTGTATCAAATATTAGCTTCATTTCTCTTGTATTTGCTGTTAAGCTTCTGTTTCCTAAATATATTCTTCAATATTTCTCTTTTAGAACTGTCAATTCAAATCATTTTGTTTTTATGTGATCAAATTTTTATTAATGTAATAATCAAATAATAAATCATACGTAACAACAGGAAATTATAAAACTATTCGAACAATTACAAATCAAAATGGCGCACATCACACACCTGTCCCACCACTGGGCCATACCATCAAAAATACTGGTGATGCCAGCTCATCACAACATTGTATCAAAATAAGGAAGACACAGACTCACAAATAGAAAGCAGACAAATTCCAGTTTTGGACAGCCCCACTGTATGCATTGTTAATTTATAAGGCAAGTAACTCCAAGTGAATCAAATTCTGGAATTAGTACAGCCAGTTCCAGCAAGTGATTTACTCAGGGGTCTTCCATTAGGAAGCATAAAGTAGTTTAGTAGCTACTATGTCCCTAGTAGATGAGATAAGAGTATGAGAAATTATGGAAGAGGAGGTGCAGGAGGAAGAATATTTTATGTAAAGAAGGAATTATGATCAAAGCTTCAGACCAGAAGGACAACTTCAGTCCATACGCATTAATGTGCCAGAAACACCAAAGGAAGCTGAGATGACATAAACAAACAGGGCAATAGGCCATTAAGCATAGTTTGTAAGGAGTAAATCCTACATAAACTGGTAAATTAATAAGAGCTCTTTTACCAAACTGTCATTTTTGAAGATGGTGCCCCAGCAAAGAGGTGAAAATAAAGGAAAATCCTGGGTAATTTGACAGATTAGGAGAAAATGTTTATAGAAGGACTTATGTAACAAGAAGTAGAGAACTGAAACATGTTTTCTTATAGGGAAAGAGGAACTTACAAGACAGAAATAAGGGAATTTAAGAGAGACCTTGTGTGCCCTCACTGAGGAGAACAGTTGCAAACAGAAGATAAAAATAAGAGGAAGAAGTGCCAAAGTGAGATTGTGGAATGATTTGAGGGCAGAACTACCAAACATATAACGTAACATGTAAATGCCAAGCCACAAGCAGGCAGATAGAATACTTGGGTGACAAGATATCAATAAGAAACTATTACTGAATATTGGGAAGTATGTGTGCCATTTGGGTGTAGGGCCTATTTACCTTTCTCTATTGTACCATATTTGAATAAAATATGGTATAATGGATATTAGATTTAAAGGTTGTGAGATTAAAATTGGCAGAAATTATTGTATTTAATTTATCAGGAATTTATCAATACACCCCGTAAGTTCAGAATCATCAGAGAATTTCTGTAAGTGACATGACCTGGTCTTATATCTATAGTCTGATGTTTACAGAGTGAAGAGCAAAGGAGACGGGACAATTCCTTGTGGTGCTCCTGTGTTGCTCACATCCATATCAGAAACACAGTCCTTGAGTGTCACACACTGTGGTCTGCCTGACAGATAGTTCATTATCCAGGACACCATAGGCTCATCCACCTGCTTATCTCTAAGTTTACCTCTCAACAGACATGGCTGGCTTGTATTGAAAGCACTGGAGAAATCAAAAAACATAATCCTCTTGATGCTTCCAGCTTTGTCCAGGTAAGAATAAACGTTGTGGAGTAGATAGATAATTACGATAGGCAAAGTGCAGAGGGTCCAGGTGGTCTACCACAATAGGACTCATATAGTCCAGGACCAATCATCTGTTTCCATAAACTTTTGCCTGTTTGTGTTATTCTGGGTAAATTATAAAAGAGCAAAATTTGTGTTTCTTACACATGACATAGTAAAAATACGACACACTGCATATATGATTTTAATTTGTATAAATGTTAATTACACACAAAACAACATGAATTAACAATAGTTTAAATGTGAGAAAGTATGCCTTGTAAACTGTACTTTCATTTTTTTGTTTTTCATAAATGTATTTACAATCTGCACTTTTACATTAGTAACTGATTTTTTTTTTAATTTTGGATGGTTCATTTAAGACCTTACATCCTTTTTGTAGTTGGGGACCCATTTGTTATCCAGTGTGACAGCTGAGTTGCACAAAGAGGGGAAATGACTCCTCTCCCCACTGGATGTCAGCTGCTCAGCAAGTATCTGACAGCAAGATCTTGTGGCTAACAGTCTTTTATATCCAGTGACTGAAGCACGGTTTGTTCACACAGCAGGGAGCTTTGAAAATAAAGCTTAAATGTTACTTCTAAGTTATTAACCCCTTAACCTTGAATCATTTTAACACCATATCTGCTCAGCACGAGGAGAAAAGCAGGACAATGTCATTAAGATGCCAAGCATACAGATTATTCTTTAACCATACAACCTGAAAAAATTAATCACACAAACATTTAGTTTTACTGCATGTGCTGAGGTAAGGAGATGCTAAACATTTGATAAGCCTAGAACAAAGATTTGTATGTGATTGAATACGAAAATAAAAATGAAACATTCCTATCAGTATTGTTATATTTTAATAATGTGCATATGGATTTCAACTAGGATGACAGACCACAGTGCTTCTAGTTATTCACTGACAAGGTCAGAATTTAGTTCTGCGCTTAGTGTAGTGATGAAATGCAGACAGCTGGGATTTGACTTGTTGCTGCCTGGAAGAAACCAGGAAGAGGCCAGAATCAGTTAAGGTCACAGGTCATGATAAAGTGATTTCTGTGGGTGAAGACATGAAAAGAAGCATAAGAGATTCACAAGAGGAAAACATGTCTGTAGGGCGAGCTGTTGTCGTTGTGATGCAAAAAAACACAGAAAAGGGAATGAGCATAAATAAATAGCTCCTATGATGTGTGTCTACAACATGGCAAAGGATGTTTCTAACAGAATGCAGAATTTTTAAGAATGATCCTATAAACAACAGTTGATTAATTAAGGAAATTAGGATGCTGTTTTGAATCAAAAAGTTTTTGTTGAAAAGGCTTGATTACTTGGTGTTTTGGAATGACAAAGGAAAGGTGGAGGAAGGAAAGAATACTGAGCAGGCAACATTCAATCAGACTCGGCCATTAATGCTAACAGTTCTTTATGTGGTATTATGGTCCTCTGGGTTTCAGTGCTATGAACACAACTCTTTATAATGTTTGCATATTATCTAGATAAAGGTTAAATTTGGAAATGGTTGATTAGTGAGCAAAATTACTACAGAGGGACCTATAAAAAAACAGATTTGAGCAGAGTAGAATAAAAAAAATGTGTACAGTGACGGACTGGTATCTCATCTAGGGGTCTTGATGGGAGACTTGCTTATATTCACATTAGCTCTGCCCCATCTGTACAGAATGTTTTGGAGAAACTGGGTAATGACAACCCCCTTGATTAGGTAGAGAAATGCAGCCAAACCAGCCAACTGATGACTCATGTGCACAATAATTCATATCACCGAGCTGTTATTATAATGTGCTTTGACGTGACAAACATTTTAAACCTTCAAAGTGATGAAAATGACATATATGCTCTCAGCTGCCTCCTAAGAAAGCTTATGCTGAATATTTGCAATGAAAAACTTTTTTTTTTCATTCATTTTATGTAAGCTACCTGTTGTCACGTCTCAGGATTAAAAACCATTGCAGTCACTTTTTGTCGGCAATTGAATTAAGTAAAAATACAAGTGTTGAGGTCTATAAATATCACATCTCACAATCTATTCATAGACTAATGGTTTAACACAACATGGCTTGTCTAGTACTGCTTGAAGACTAGGCAAATTGTCCAGCAGGATTTTTTTTGCACAGGATGTCATTTCTGCTAACAGTCATATACTCAAAGTAACTAGCTGACAGGTCAGGAATATTTCAAGTCCATCATGCCCATTGAGCTAGAAGCAATTAACCAACTGACGAGGTGCTATTTTTAATTTCAGTATGTTGTGGGTATACAGGCCAATATAAAAATTCAATTTGCAGCAGTGTCCTGTTTTCCTAAACTTGCAAGGGTACTTATTGAGAATGAAACTGCTTATGTTAACTGTACACAGTGACAATCCACTAACACACATGTCATCTGTGATGCCAAGGTGAAACTGAAAAATGTCATGGCTTGGTGGCCAAGGTCAGTGCATGATTGGCTTATATATTTCTTTTTTTTTTTTTTAAACAATTGTCTTGGCTTGAAAAATGGATGTGTTTTTCATCCATGCACTATATACTACAATGTAAAGCACCAGTGCATGCAAGATATTTTTTTCAATTTATAGAAAGTGATTAACTTTAGAACACAATTTTTCATGGTAAATGCAATTATATGTATATATATATATATATATATATCTGTATATATATATATTTATATATATATATATATATATATATATATGAGGTTCGATTCCCGAGAGGGAGTGCAGTGGAGTGTGTACACCTGATGAGCCCAGAATGAGGGCGAAACACGTGTCGTGTACTCTTTGCATTTATTTGACAGTAAACCTATTGCAACCATTCTATGATCTGCTCTTCACAAACTGAGGGCACCGTGACGGATGTTAGCAGATTGCTGGCCAACCACAAAAAGCGTTACCTGGTAGGTAACCACCCACACTAACAGATTGTGACACAGACTTCGAATGCCGTGAATGTAATTACCCCGATCTACATGCTGTCAAATAAACGAACCACACGCCGTGGCGCAACGTTAGGGGCATCGCCTCTGACGCTGACGTCCGAGGTTCGATTCCCGAGAGGGAGTGCAGTGGAGTGTGTACACCTGATGAGCGCAGAATGAGGGCGAAACACGTGTCGTGTACTCTTTGCATTTATTTGACAGTAAAACTATTGCAACCATTCTATGATCTGCTCTTCACAAACTGAGGGCACCGTGGCGGATGTTAGCAGATTGCTGGCCAACCACAAAAAGCGTTACCTGGTAGGTAACCACCCACACTAACAGATTGTGACACAGACTTCGAATGCCGTGAATATATATATATATATATATATATATATATATATATATATATATATATCTACTGCTCAAAAAAATTAAAGGAACACTTTTTAAAACTAGAATTACCAGACCCTATCAGAAAACTCATAAATCTGGTCTACCTTAAATCCGTTCGCACCTCTCTGTCAGCATCTTTTGTCCTGTAAATGTGCTGATTAAAACAAGCAGCAAACACATTGTTAAAACAGAAACTTTTTCATATTTTAGTAATAAATGTTACAAAATGTAGGCATAAATTGCATAAATTACAAAAACTACATTTTGTAACATTTATTACTAAAATATGAAAAAGTTTCCATTTTAACAATGTGTTTACACAGATTACTGTAAAAACAGAACACACATGAAATGCACGTGTTCCAAATAACGATCTATTATTTCCACTCTAAAACTCCAGCACTTCACTCCCAGATAATAATCAAGGCATGAGCTGGGAGAACTTTGTGAACATTCTGCGACTGTGGGGGGATGGAATAGCAGGCTGCTTGCTGCTTGTCTTAATCGGCACATTTACAGGACAAAAGACGCTGATGGAGAGGTGCGAACGAATTTAAGATGGGCTGGATTTACGAGTTTTCTCGTAAGCTCTGGTAATTCTAGTGTTAATCAGAGTATAGCATCAAGTCAATGAAACGTCTGGGATATTGATCTGGTCAGTTAAGTAGCAGAGGGTTTTTTTAATCAGTTGAAGCTGCTTTGGTGTTAATGAAATTAACAACAGGTGCACTAGAGGGGCAACAATGAGATGACCCCCAAAACAGGAATGATTTAACAGGTGGAAGCCACTGACATTTTTCCCTCCTCATCTTTTCAGTCTGTTTTTTCACTAGTTTTGCATTTGGCTACGGTCAGTGTCACTACTGGTAGCATGAGGTGATACATGGACCCTACAGAGGTTGGACAGGTAGACCAACTTCTCCAGGATGGCACATCAATACGTGCCATTGCCAGGAGGTTTGCAGTGTCTTCCAGCACAGTCTCAAGGTCATGGAGGAGATTCCAGGAGACAGACAACTACTCTGGGGGAGCAGGGCAGGGCCGTAGAAGCTCCTTAACCAATCAGCAGGACCGGTATCTGCTCCTTTGGCCAAGGAGGAACAGGATGAGCACTGCCAGAGCCCTACAAAATGACCTCCAGCAGTCCACTGGTGTGAATGTCTCTGACCAAACAATCAGAAACAGACTTCATGAGGGTGGCCTGAGGGCCTGACATCTTCTAGTGCGCCCTGTGCTCACTATCCAGCACCGTGGAGCTCGATTGGCATTTGCTTTTCACAGATGAGAGCTGGTTCACCCTGTGCATATGTGACAGACGTGAAAGGGTCTGGAGAAGCCGTGGAGAACATTATGCTGCCTGTAACATCGTTCAGCATGACTGGTTTGGTAGTGGATCAGTGATATTCTGGGGAGGCATATCCATGGAGGGACCCATGGACCCATTGTCAGACCCTATGCTGGTGCAGTGGGTCCTGGGTTCCTCCTGGTGCACTACAATGCCCGGCCTCATGTGGCGAGAGTATGCAGGCAGTTCCTGGAGGATGAAGGAATTGATACCATTGACTGGCCCCCATTTCCAGGAGCTCAGTGATGCCCTGGTCCAGATCTGGGAGAAGATCCCCCAGGACACCATCTGTCATCTCATTAGGAGCATGCCCCGAGGTTGTCAGGCATGCATTCAAGCATGTAGGGGCCATACAAACTACTCAGTACGATTTTGAGTTGCTGCAATGAAATTTCAGCAAAATGGACTAGCCTGCTCCATGATTTTTTCTCTTTGATTTTCAGGGTCTCTTTGAATTCAGCCCTCTGTAGGTTGATAATTTTCATTTCCATCAAACGATGTGGCATCCTCTCATTCCTAACACATTACACAGTCCATATCAGTATATATATCCAGCATGATTTTTTTTAGAAATTTAGGACTGATGTGTTTTCAAAGTCTTCCTTTAATCTTTAACACTAGAATTATCAGAGTCTACGAAAAAACTCGTAGATCCGGCCCACCTTAAAACCATTCTCACCTCTCTTTTGTCTTCTAAATGTGCCAATTAAGACGAGCAGCAAAAAGCCGGCTATTCTATCCCCCACCATCGCAAAACGTTCACTAAGTTTTCCCAGCTCATGCCTTGTTTGATGGTCTGGGAGTGACTGAACTGGAGTTTTAAAGTGGAAATAATAGATCGTTATTTGGAACACACGCATTTCATGTGTGTTCCGTTTCTACAGTAATCTGTGTAAACACATTGTTAAAACAGAAACTTTTTCATATTTTAGTAATAAATGTTACAAAATGTAGGCATAAACTATAGAATGTGTGAAGCCTGATGGCCAAACATCAAATTAACACTTTCACAAAAGGTTCAAGGTTGTAACAACACTTTCCGTGGCATAACGCTGAGATTTGCGGACTCAGAGCATGGCAGCTCTGTCGCGCCGTAGAGGCCCGAGTTCAATCCCCCACTGGGGAGGAAGTGTTGTTTTTTTTCTTTCTTTGTAGCCTCAAACGGACATAAAATTTATAAATTGGTATGCACTGTAAATCGTTAAGTTTAAAATGTCGATCGTGGTTATTTCTGTTGATTAATTCATGCCTTTTTGAGTCAGAACAGGAGCTTATTCAGCTTCTGAAGTAACTCTAAGTAACAGCGCCAGTATAAATCACACCCAATCTGACGCTGTTCGTTTTCAAATAATATTGCATTACTTCGACGATGTTTTCTGATTGGTACTATTCGCGTCATAAAATGATTTCTTCAAAACGTCACATATATTTGTTTGGAGATAATGAATAGAGCTGCAAATTACAGGTGCTTGTTCAGTGTAATAGGAACCATAGCACAGAGAGGTGTGTACAATGCAACACAAGTACACATGTCAGAAATGTAGGAAAGGCGCTCCTTGGGTGAGCTATAGCGCGTCTTTATGTGAAAACAGCAGTGTCAGATGGGGAGTGTCTGATGATTGCATATAGCGCTGAAGTTACTGCTCTTTACTATGCTTTCCTCTGCACGTCCTGGAGTACAAAAAAAACAGCATACAGCAACATGTGGGGACTGGCAAGATTGGGGGGAAAAAAAACACCAGGTCGTATGTATCATGATATATTGCAGAGCTATAGTGCGTCTTTATGTGAAAACAGCAGTGTCAGATGGAGTAGGGCAGGATCCTGAACGTGACTGACAGAAAAGTGAATAAAAAAAAAAACAAAAACAAAGCTAACCTTTACAAATATCATAAATTACACCGGCTGTTACAGACTGAAATCAAATGTATCTTTTTATTCTAAAATAGTAAAAATAAGAGCAGTTCACTTCTCAAAAGGGAGTCGTGCAGGATCGTACTTGTGACTTTTTGAATCCAAGTCAGCAACTGATATTGTTACGCCACGGGGCCGTCAACGAATGTCAATTGAATGTCAATGTCGCACACTATGGCTGCTTTTTTTTCTGCAGTTATATTTTTGAATAAAAGCGCACTTGTTCTGTTATATTTGTACCTTTCGTGAAAGTGTTTCTTTGATATTTGGACTTCAGGCTTCATACATTATATAGTTTATGCCTACATTTTGTCATTTACTACTAGAATATGAAAAACGTTTCTGTTTTAAAAATGTGTTTACACAGATTACTGTAGAAAATGGAACACACATGAAATGCGTGTGTTCCAAATAACAATCTATTATTTCCACTCTAAAACTCCACTCCCAGATAATCAATCAAGGCATGAGCTGGGAAAAGTTCATGCACGTTCTAAGTCGGTGGGGGGATGGAATAGTCGGCTGTTTGAAGCTTGTCTTTATCTGCACATTTAGAGGACAAAGGACGCTGGCGGAGAGGTGCGAACGGATTTAAGAAGCGATTTAAGGTGGGATGGATCTACGAGTTTTTTCGTAGGCTCTGGTAATTCTAGTGTTAAGCAGTTTATATATATATATCTTATATATAAACGTCTACATGTGGAAGTGTGTCTGTCTGTCTGGCCCGGAAGTGCGTGGCTACAGCATGAAGCTCAAGGAAAGCAACTATGTCACCAAAGTGAAACCGGCAAGAAAAGAGAAACTCGCTTAGCCGCTAATACGCAAGCGAGGCGAGCACATCAACAAAACAAAACCGCTGAAGAAAGAGAACCTCGCTTAGACACTAATGCACAACCAATGCGATTGATTAATTGCAGTGCCAGAATCCAAAGTTTTGAGGAGCCCAGGCTTTTTACAGCACAGCAACAGCTTGCACAGCTAGTATATATACATATGTTTGTGAAGAAACAAATTGCATTTGAAAAATACTGAACTTATTCTTTAAATAAACCTAGGCAATCAGCCACAGCTGCAGCATTAAGAGGCTCTGCCCTCTTGGGCTCAATGTCCAAATCACAGAATAAGTAACAAAGGATATGGATGTAAAACAAAATTGAAAGAGAATGAAAGAAACAGAATAATATGCAAATTTACCAAAATAAACCACTAAAAATAATTGTCAAACACTGATCAAAGAAATTAAAGCCGGGTAGGAAATCCTGGCTAAACCATAACACACACCACTTTAAAGTATTATCATTTTATGATGTGGTGGGGAGCTTATGGCCTTATCAAGTCATTTGAAGTTTGCTATGAGCTCAGGATGATTCCATGCTAATCTGGTTTTAGTACTTATTTATGGTAACAAGACTAACTTTACCATTTAGTGCAGCTGCAGTTAGTCCAAGAACTATGTTGTGCTCCATGGAGTTGAGGAAGGGGAACAGAGTTACGTACTAACTTAAACTATGTCATGAGTAAGTTCAAAGAACTTAGTAGAATGGGTAATGTTACAAAATGAATTCCACACACAGGAATCTGGATGAAATATTGGGACAGCTTAGCTATTAGCTAAACAAACGGGCTTGATAAACTGAATGATCTCCTCTCATTTGTCAAATTTCTTATGTTTCTCATGTTCTCACATACATTTAACAATCTTTAGTAAAAAGATTTGGTTGGTGTACCTAATTATGAGATATATCACTATATGTATTTTATAGGGACTGTGCTCTACTGTGAAGTCTGGGCTATGATGCGACATTCTTTAGGAATAGTGTTAAGCCTCTGACTAGGTTATTGTATACGTATTGGTGACTGTTGGACTAATGCGGGTATTAGGAAAAGCTGTGCACATAATAAATGACAAATATCCATGCTTCTGTATTATCTGTGTAATAGGGAAATGGGTTGCAGTGATTTAGTTATGCTCCAGTTATGATTTTTCTAACATGTGCCCCTTGTTGTCATTACTTTCCATATAGGGATTTTAGGTTCTTTTTATAAGCTTGACGTGAAAAACATTTACAAAAACGTCAGCTGCATTCATTTCAATCTAAAGTAGCTTAATGACTGCAATTGCTTTTTAATACATTTATATGATGATATACTTTTTCCTTGTGCTCTGTCTCCTTAAATTGAGAGGAATGTGTAGCAGCCTATCATTAACTGAGACAGGGAAAGACGTTAATTGTTGGTGCACAACCATTAACAGGCAATCAGAAGGCCAGCGGAGCAAATCAAGAAGAGGCACGAGGCTAAAACAAGATTAGATGTGAATTAGCTAAACTTTGGACTGATTTTGTTCTGTGTTCACTGAGACAGCACTTAGTACCGTACTACGTAGTCTGATCTTGATCTGATGCAAGTACAGTCGACCCTTGACATACGACCAACCTGACATGCGAACAACGTGGTTTACGACCAAAATTTTTGTTTTGAATTACGACCAACGTCTTGCGTTACGACCCGAATGCGGTCACGTGTATCTGCTTGTGCGATTGTAAACAAACAGCCGAGAGCATTTGTAAGCATCAGTTGGAGCCCAGATACATGTGTTTGTGGACGTAATTTCGGTCAGTGCAGTGATTTATATAATTTATTTCTATAATTGCTAAGGAAGGAAGAGAAGGTAACGAAGGTAAAGAAAGCGATCACAATCGAAACGAAGAAGGAAATTGTGTGGAAATATGAGAGTGGCGTTCATGTGACTGATCTTGCTAATATGTACAGCATGTCGAAATCCACCACCTCGACAATTTTACAAAGAAAAAATTTGTATAAGGAAGCTCCTTCCAAACAATAACCACCTTCCATTTCATTCTCCTCCTCCTTCCTTCCTGCAAGCCAAAGATGTCAACTTAAATGGTGAGTACAGTATGAAATTGTTGTTTCTGGTAGGCTAGGCACTTTTTATAAATTTTTGGTAAGTACATTAGAAAAATTATTGGTGTATTTGGTAAATTATGCACATTATACAGCCCTTTTTTATTAAAAAAAGTTAAGTAAGTGTTGCTGTGGGAGGTTTGGAACACATTAAGGGCATTTCCATTATTTCTTATGGGAAAAACAGTCTTGACTTACAACCAACTTGAGTTACAACCAGCCCTCACGAACGAATTGAGTCCGTAAGTCACGGGTCCACTGTATAGTAATTTCTCAGGTATACTACTGACCTATAGAGATAAAAGAAAGATTGTAAGCCTTAAAAGTAACTAGACAATGCCAAAAATAACTTACTGAATAATTACATGAAGCAAGATCAATTAATAAAAGTCTGTACAAAATATTTAAGAAAACAGACTAAGAAGTGAAAATACAATAAAATATAAAAGACCAAGCAATACTAAAGCCAAGATTTAAAAAATTACATATTGAAGAATGGGCCAAGCAATACAAAAGGTCAAGATACAGAATCAAAAAATACCAAACTAAAGTTGGTATGGGGGCGGCGCGGTGGCGCAGTGGGTAGCGCTGCTGCCTCGCAGTTGGGAGATCTGGGGACCCGGGTTCACTCCCCGGGTCCTCCCTGCGTGGAGTTTGCATGTTCTCCCCGTGTCTGCGTGGGTTTCCTCCGGGCGCTCCGGTTTCCTCCCACAGTCCAAAGACATGCAGGTTAGGTGGATTGGCGATTCTAAATTGGCCCTAGTGTGTGCTTGGTGTGTGGGTGTGTTTGTG